>NC_135170.1:1210325-1342825 GCF_041146795.1 Maylandia zebra
ATCCCTCTGTGATGGAGCGCCAGTCTCCAGGTGAAGGCACAGCCATGAAGTCGTCCACTAGACAGTCCCAGATGGACGTCGCTGCCTGGGGGGTGATCTGGCTCACCGTGGACACACCGACTCTGAAACTGAACGCGATGGTCCTGAAGGAGTCCTCGGTGACAAGGAACCTGGACAAAATTGTTCAAAATCAGTATTATGTGTACTGCAGTTACAAAATACATTATTCAAATTCCAAAATACTTTTGTGATGTCAGATTTAAATCACAAAACATGAATCTTACATAAAACATTTTGTAATTATAAGGATAATTACAAAATGTATATTAGGTCATATCTAAAACAGTTGTTTTGTTTTAACTTTAACATATCATAATTTGATTGGTAGCAACTTTCACAACTACAGTGAGCCAATCACTCATAATTCCTAAACATGTCAATCAGGTAGGAATGAAGTAAGACATTAATAGAAATAAAGAGTTGTGTGTTGACATGTAGCCCTTTCCTTGCTTAAATCATTAATATTTTTGAAAAATTAATCTGTGATAAGACAGCTTATCAAGATAGAACCATGTAACTAGAGATGAACCAAACTGTTCACAGTTTTATCTAACTCTGTTTTAATAAAGGCTGGTGACCCCTGCTATAGAGTCTGACAGCTGCAGGGATTATATACAAATATTCAACTATCCCAGAATTAAACCAGGTCTAAATAAAAAGGAGTGAGTATCACTACAAAGGTTAACTCAGTGGTGCTAATGCTACAGTTTGATATCAGCAAACACCGAGCGCATACATTGATGTGACACCACAGCCATGCTATCGTCGCAAACACTGATAACAGCATAAATCGAATTAAATCGGGGCTTGATGAGAGCTTCTGAGTATCACTAGAAATATTATAAAGAGTCGTCTCTGTACCACAGTTTGCTTTCAGTAAACACCGACAGCATTCACTGTTAGCATAGCACATCCATGTTAGCAGTGTATAACTGGATGGATTAGCATATTAGCACAGATATCAATAAAGGACTACCGTATTAAATAGTTTTACTAACCTCAGGCAGACGGACAGGCGCTCTGCAGGTGGGATTGAGCGTCTGTAGTTGGTGTCTAGGCGGGCGATGCTGGGACCGACGAGGGAAAGCAGGTCCTCAAACTGGCCGACGGTGATAGCGCTGGAATCGGCCGTCATCCAGGCGCAGCTCCTGGAGCAAGTGGTGAAACTCACCAAACTGCTCATGCCTCTGGAGGACCTGATGGACCCAGGTACGGCGAGGACGTCTTTTACGCTGCTGCTCTGCTCTCCACAGTACATAGAGAAGGGAGACTCTCTCTTCAAGCGCTAGCTCGATAGCTGCCATCTTGCAAAGATACCGGTCTGGCACAACTCCCTCCCACATTCCTCCCACATTTCCGGTTCACGCGCGTCAAAATATCATATTTTGAGGCGCGATGGATTTTTCTTGGACACGCGTTGAGACGCGAATGTACACGCGTCAAATTAGGGGCGTTTGGGGCGTTTTATTCGCGTCCATCGCGTTCGGTGTGAACACACCGTTACAAAGGGCTCTTATACTTAACCAGACACAGAGTAGGTGTCCTCCTACACCAGGGGTCTCAAACTCGCGGCCCGCGGGCCAATTGCGGCCTGCCGGACGATAGTTTTTGGCCCCACCTTAATATGAAAATGTAATGTTAGTTTGATAATGTATGACACTTTACAGTGTTGTGGGCGGAGCTGAATTAACCCACCAATCAGGGTGGGATATGGATCTCAGGGGACACCAGCCGGGCTTGATGCAAGCAGGGAAACATTTCTCAATGAGTCAAAGTTCCAGCAGCGTTGCCCTGGAGTGTTTCTTTCTTTCCTGTGCCTGGCTGGCTTCCTCCTTTCTATTGGGCAAACGCCGACATTCGCCCCAGCGCGCTGCGTTCACAACACTTCAAAAAAAGTTGTTTTTTAAGTTGCTGCCCAGCGGGACATTATACGTATATAGATTTATACACACGTCAGTGGGATTTAAAGTTATTTTTCCACAGAGAGAGATCTCATATTAACTCTCACAGTGATGCGTAGGCGGCGGGATAAAAGAAAAGTCATGAACTCAATGCAGCCCAATTTAGTCTGCAGTCACATAGCGACACCTGTTCATCGGCAACAACAGTCCCCGGTAACCCGGACTAATTATAGGGTCGCACCGTAATTTGTGGCTCCATGTTTTTATTTGCATCACTGCGTTTGCATTGCAGCAAACATGAACATTACATATATTTCAATATAATGTAAAAGCAGTCAAAACAACTAACATCAGAAACAGCTGATGTTATTTGTTATATGTCACGGTGTCATTTCCGCTTCTTTCTCCTGTAACAACAGCCCGGCGCCGTGAGCAGTCGCCTTTTTTGCGCTCGCTATCCCTGCACTTTCTACCATCTGCAAACGCCACGGTGTTCGTGTCGTCATGAAAGACATGAACATCGAGCGTAAAAACAAAGGAGACTGCTACCGGCTTTTTATCTGCCGATCGCCGTGCTACGGTTGCAAGAAAAAGAAGCAGAAATGACGTTCTCTACGCGTTGAGACGTTCCCCGTCCGTCGGCTAAACGCTTGATTGAAACTTCAATGCGACAGTGACACCAAGTAGAATTATAAATGTCACATAGCCCCAAACATGTCTTTTTCAAAGCCTGCGGTGAAGAGAAAGGTTGGTGATGAGCACCGACAATTTCAGGAAAAGTGGGAAATGCAATATTTCTTTGTTGAGCACAGGGGCACCCCGACCTGTCTTATTTGCACAGAGAAAGTTGCGCTGCACAAGGAATACAATTTGAAACGTCATTACACAACTAGACATGCTGAGCTGGATGCAAAATACCAGGGAGACGAGAGAGCGAACCGGGTTGCCAGTCTTAAAACAGATCTACTGAGGCAGCAAGATTTCTCCAAGAAAGCAACCAAAGAGAATAATGCAGCAGTCGGAGCCACGTGGTTAGTGAGATGATTGCTAAAGCAGGGAAGCCATTCACAGAAGGTGCATTTGTCTAAAAGTGCATATTGCAGGCTGCAAATATAGTCTGTCCGGGAAAGAAAGGTCAGTTTAGCAACATCAGCCTTTCTGCCAACACCGCAGCAGATCGCATTTCTGACCTGTCAAGTGACATTTATGACCAACTGTGTGAGAAAGCCAAATGTTTCAGTGTATACTCAGTCGCTCTTGATGAGACCACAGACATCACCGACACTGCCCAGCTCCCAATGTATGTCCGTGGTGTTGATGACAGTTTTGAAGTGATGGAGGAGCTGCTCACAGTAATTCCAATGCATGGCCAGACCACCGCTCAGCAGATATTTACAAGCTGTGTGATGCCATTGAGAATGTTGGTTTGCCATGGAAGAGGTTTGTTGGAATAACAACAGATGGAGCGCCATCAATGACAGGGAGGAAACATGGACTGGTGGCACAAAACAAACTGGAAGAGGAAGGCGTGGAGGAGGCCATTGCTCTGCACTGCATCATCCATCAGCAGGTCCTTTGCAGCAAATGCCTGAAGTTTGACAATGTGATGTCTATTGTTGTGAAATGCATCAACCAAATCAGATCCAGGGGCTTAAAGCACCGAAGGTTCTGTGCTTTTCTAGAGGAAATGGAGTCAGAATATGGGGATGTGCTCGACTTCACTGAGGTACGTTGGCTCAGCAGGGGAAATGTATTAAAGAGACTTTTTGAGTTGAGAGCAGAAGTGAAGCCTTCATGGAGAAGGATGGAGTTAGTGTTCCTGTGCTAACTGATCCCAAATGGCTCATGGACTCAGCTTTTCTTGTTGATATGACACATGAGCTTAATGTACTGAACAAGACGTTACAAGGCCAGGGGCAACTTGTCAGTGCTGCCTATGACAACGTGAGAGCATTCTCCACAAAACTGGCGCTCTGGAAAGCTCAGCTCTCTCAGACAAACCTTTGCCATTTCCCAGCATGCAAGGCACTCGTGGATGCAGGCACACCATTCAGTGCTGACGAGTATGTTGATGTCATTTTGAGGCTACAGGAGGAATTTGATCACAGATTTGCTGACTTCAAGACACACAGAGCCACCTTTCACATTTTTGCAGACCCCTTCTCCTTTGATGTGCAAGATGCCCCTTCTGTGCTTCAAATGGAGCTCATTGAGCTGCAGTGCAACTCTGAACTCAAAGCAAAGTTCAGGGAGGTGAGTGGAAAAGAAGACAAGCTTGGACAATTTTTGAGAGACTTGAGCCCTAGTTTCCCTCGGCTTTCCCGAATGTTCAAGCGGACCATGTGCCTTTTTGGTAGCACATACTTGTGCCAAAAGCTCTTCTCCACTTTGAACTTCAATAAGTCCAAGTACAGGTCCAGACTTACGGATGATCATCTTCAAGACATACTGAGGGCCGCAACTGCTTCCTCCCTCAGGCCAAATCTGGCTCGGCTATGCGAGAGGAAACGCTGCCAGGTCTCTAGCAGCAAGGAGTAGGCAAGAGAAGCCATGTTCAGAAGAACAGTTCATTTTCTACAGTGTTCCATTCATGTTCAGAAGAAGGTTATAGAACTGTTAATACAGACATTTCAATCTAAATACAGCAGATATAGAAGACTGAAAGATACACACAAGTTCACTGACTAAAAATATCTTATTATTGTTTTATTTATGTATTACTGATTGATTTATTTTCTTATTAATTCTTAATTTGTTTATTTATTTTTCATATTTTGTGTTAAAAAATAAAAAAAGAGATTTGAGAAGATTGGAATTTTTTAACCATGCCTTTCTTGTGGAAAACCTAATGCGGCCCAGCCTCACCCAGACTCTGCCTGCAGCGGCCCCCAGCTAAATTGACTTTGAGACCCCTGTCCTACACCATAAATCAGTAAGAGAGGGTACGACCTCTCTCATGGCCCCAAGTGGTGTGTGCATGCCAGAGCACTCTGGAAGGCACACAGAGTCTTTACAGACTACTAAGGATCAAACCTCTATCATCATGCAATCGATTATACAACTCTAAGCATATATGAGTAAATATTTCTAAGCATAAATGACAATCAACAATATAAACCTTACAGCTGGTTTTAATAACAGAATTTATTTGTTTCTCAAACGAGAAAGAGCTATCGAGAAACACTCCTAAATCTTTAGTTCTGAACTTTTCCAGTGGGCCAAGGTCAACATTATCTGCTAATGCTAAATAGGCTGCCGTTATTAACTAATGCTAATTTGATTTGAATTAGCATTATGCACTAATGCTAACACTTTTTAACAATGTGAGTAGCTAATGCTAACACTATTTCCCTTAACTTTATAACATTGTGAACGGCTAATGCTAACACTCTTTTCCCTAGCATTACAACATCTGAGCTGCTAATGCTAAGTAGGCCGCCATTAGCACCTACGTCTATCCATCCATCCATCCATTCGCTTCCGCTTATCCTTTTCAGGGTCGCGGGGGGCGCTGGAGCCTATCCCAGCTGTCATAGGGCGAAAGGCGGGGTACACCCTGGACAGGTCGCCAGTCTGTCGCAGGGCTAACACACAGGGACAGACAACCATTCACACTCACATTCACTCGCACATTCACACCTAGTGGCAATTTGGATTATCCAATTAACCTATCCCCACAAGCTGCATGTCTTTGGACGGTGGGAGGAAGCCGGAGTACCCGGAGGGAACCCACGCAAACACGGGGAGAACATGCAAACTCCACACAGAAAGACCTCGGCCTGATGGTGGAATTGAACTCAGGACCTTCTTGCTGTGCGGCAACAGTGCTAACCATCGTGCCACCGTGCTGCCCACCTACGTCTAATTTAAGGCAAATACGCATTAGAACCTAATGCTCATATCGTTTTCCTTTGCTTTATAGCAATGTGAGCAGCTACTGCTAAATAGCATTAGCTAATAACAGCAGTCTAATTTAATGCAAGTTAGCATCATTTGCATTATAACGATGTGAGGAGTTAATGCTAAGTATGCTGCCATTAGTGGCTAATTCTAATTAGGGGTGAATAATTATTACAAGCTAATGCTAATATCGTTTTCTCTTCCCTTTTAACAATGTGAGCAGCTAGTGCTAGGTAGGCTGAAGCTAGCAGCTAATGCTAAAGCTAAAGATAATTTGATGTGAATTAGCATTACATTAGTGAGGAGTTAATGCTAAGTAGACTGCCATTAGCAGGTAATGCTAATTTAAGGTTAATAGGAATTGGCATCTAATGCTAATACCATATTTTCTTGCTTTAACCCTTTAAAACTGGTCAGAGTGGGCACACTCCGTTTTGCGCAACTATTTTTAAATCCCGGTAGCACTGTAATCACGTGAGCTAGCGCAATAATTTTTTTTGCATATGAAACCTGAGGAGTTGTATTTACATCTTATGCCATCAGCTTGTCCTAGGTTACAGTTTCCTTCCACATATGCTTAGGACTCATATTGCTCTGCTGGAAATAGTTTATTTTGATGCATATGCTGTTATTTTGCAAATTTGCAGTATAATATTTATTTTCGTTTTTCCTGCAGTATATAAAAATTGGTGTATTTCAAAAATAAAACTATGAAGGCACTCAAAATAAATTTCCTGAGGTGGGAAACTATTTTGTGCAACTTTTTTGTATTTACAGTTTTGAGGGATAAGCCTCTTAAATTTCTCTAACTAGAAATATATGTTAAAAAAACAAAAACGATTTTCAATTTTTTTGTAGTTTATTGCACTTTTTTGCAATTTATGTAATTACTATGCACTTAATACATACATATTATTAAAATTTAGGCTGTAATGGTTGTATTGATGTATAGCAACTTGAAATGCTCCCAAAAATGGCACTACAGCATGTAAAAATATAATATAAGCTCTGGCGGACTTGGTTCTATGGTAGGTCTAAACGGGTTAAATCAATATCAGTAGCTAATCCGATTGTTCAGTCTGACGTCAGGTGAAGTCATTTTTATGCATTTAAGAGCTGTGTTGAATTCAACATTACAAACTGAACATTAGAACTATCCTCTTCTCCAGGATTTTCCTGATTTAACATTTCAATATGACATTTCCAGCGCTTTGTTTTCTCTGCTCACAGACAAAACAGATACACGCATGTATATACAGCCCACGTCCAGCTCTGCATGCACTCCTGCTCCATTTCTATAGAGAATAAACAACGTAACACAATCATTCTCCATTGTTTTCAACTCAACCAGCTGCATTTAATGAAGGAGTTTGAATTTACTTTACAACAGCTGCTGTTGTTTCCTGTCTGCATTCATGTTCTTAACTGTACTCCACACATTCTGAACTGGTGTACCGTAATTGTCGGGCTATAAGCCGCTACTTTTTGCACAAGCTTTGAGCCCTGCGGCTTTTAGTCAGGTGCGGCTTTTCTATGGATTGTCCATGAGCGGATTTGTTTTGTTTGTTCCGCTGTTGTACGGCACTACGTTGCCTGGCGGAAGGATCGGGGTTCAAGAGTGGTATGTTGGTCACATGTCCATCCGTCAGGCAACGTAGTGCAGTACGAGGTAGCGCGAAAAACAAACTTCAAAGTAGCGCTACCCGTTCAGCTGGAGGCCTGGATGATGAGCGGCGATAAACTTGCAAAAAGCAAGTTATGCCCAACTCCACCATTGGATTCTGACAGCGTGGAAAAGTGTGAAAACATCCACGATCACCAACAGATTTCGAAGGGCTGAATGCTGCATGATGGAGAGGAGGACACCGCCACGGCCCTTCTGAGGGTGTTCGACTCTGACACTGACAACGAGGATTTCTTTGTTTTTGAAAGTGACAACGAAAGAAAGAAGCTGAGAGTGGATGACGTAGCCACCCTGAGCCTGTTTGTTTCCGACACTGGAGGAGAGGACTTTGGTGGTTTTAGTGCGCAGGAAGATGGTGGTGAATGACTGACTTTTCTTCTTGTTAAAGCCGTGTCACTGCACCTGAGCCTAAAAGGTAGTCCGAATCAATTGTTCTGGTGTGCTGTAGGTTATTGTTATGTACTACATTTGTTACTCATTTATGAAGCACAGTACATGTTTTGTACTTGTAATTACCGCTACTTGTACATATACCTAAAAAGTTTTAGGTATATGTATATATTTGTGCATATTCTCTTACATATGATAAGTCAACATTGAAACACCTGCGGCTTTTAGTCAGGTGCGGCTAATGTATGTACAAAACAGGATTTTCCCCTGATTTTAGCTTGTGCGGCTAATATTCAGGTGCGCTCTGTAGTCTGGGAAATACGGTAGTTCTTCCTAAAGTACTGCAGTATTCCTGCCAGTACATCCTTTTAGTTTTCCTAACTGTTTCCTCTGATGCTCGTTGCTATTCTTTCCTCAATGCAAATTCATGCTAAGCTCCTTCATATCCATCCCTGTTTCTAAACCTGTAATAATTGCTTTAATGTGTCTTTGGCCTAATTATGAGTCTGTCCATATGTTTGTAGTTCCCCACTTGCTTTGGTTTCTTAGCTCTGATTCTCTCAAATTTATCCTTGAAATCATTTACTGGCATCTCTCCCTCTCACTCCCACTATCCCCAGAACACCAGAGTATTCATCTCCTGGTTTATCCTATGGCCTCTTTGCATTTTCTCCAATCATCCCTGTTTCTAGAGTCTCACCCCATCTGCAGGCAGTCCAAGAGAAACTGCCTCTGCCATTTTCTTCTTATTAATCTTTGATTTTTCTCTTCACTTTCTCCATTGGGTCTTCTTAGACGCACTTTCCAGAAAGCAGCAACATTTTTTGTGCCCCATTTTTCAAATTGTGCATCTTACTTCAGCTTAATGTGTTTCCTGTTTTGTTTTTACACAGGTCATGTAAAAGAAATCCTACCAGAGACTCGACAAAGCTGAACTGAAAGACAGCACAGGCAATAAATCAGAGCAGCACAGAACTTAAGCTCATGGTCCATAGAAGCTGGGCTCTACAGGTGTACCAGGACAAGCTTAGTGTAAGTCCCTCGAAAAAGTTTCACTTGTGCTGTTTCGGTGTAAATTACTGGTTTGTTTGAACAATTTCATCAGCTGAACCATAAATACTCCAAAACAATTTCTTTGTGACTCAGTGTGATTTTTCATTTTGTAATATTAGCATGTCAAACTCTACATTCTCTACACAGATGAGAAATGAAGTGTATTTAATAATAAAAGTTATCTCTCAGAGACAAAGTTAGTGTCTCATTCAGGTCTGTATCTGAGTAGCCTCAGACACATGCAGTGCTCATATTTTCTGTTTTGTGTGTCACTCAGACCTCTTCCTGACAGGGGCAGCAATTTCATTTAAAGTCCCATTCACTGATACAGGCTGCTGGAGCTCCAACCAGGAGGGTACACACATGATCCAGGGAAAAAAATTATATATGGTCTCTTAGATAAATATTAAGAGGTCCTGTGTTTTACTAAAAAATCAAAGTAGTAAAACACAGGACCTTTGGGTTAGATATAAGGTGATTTGACAAATCATGTCTGTTGTAAATGAGTAAGCCATTTATCGACCTGACTCAGGTTTTAAATCATCATCAGAAAAGACTGAATCCTGACCTGAGAATCCCAAGTGTACACTTTGGACTTTCCACTGCAGAAAATAGAAGCTTCAGTCCTGAATCCTGCAGGTTGTTGTTACCCAGGTCCAGCTCTGTCAGACGGGAGGACTGGGAGCTCAGGACTGAGGACAGAGCTTCACAGCTTCTGTCTGACAGGTTACAGCCACTCAGTCTGAAGAAAGGATGACAAGAAGACATGAAACACTTGTGTTAAAGTATATTCATGGTGCCATGAGGAGCTACTACATTTACAATATTTCAACACTGTTTCAGGACATGCTGGAATCCTTATTGCCTCATGTTACAAAAGACAAATGTGGCAGTTTAGTGTGATTTGGATGGATTCATTAAAAAAACAAAACATAAACACTGTTAATTTTTTCCAAATGAAATTGATTAAATGATGTTAATTGATGAAAAAAAAATCGATATTGCTTGATCTGACCTCAGCGTTTCCAGTTTGCAGTATTGACTCTTCATCCCAGCAGACAGAAGCTTCACTCCTGAATCCTGCAGGTTGTTGTTACCCAGGTCCAGCTCTGTCAGATGGGAGGACTGGGAGCTCAGGACTGAGGACAGAGCTTCACAGCTTCTGTCTGACAGGTTACAGCCACTCAGTCTGACATCAAGGTGGAAGGGAGACAAGATCAACCAAACAAATCAGAGCTTTATTGCTTTTTTATTGTTTTTAAGCAGAAATCAGTGAGGTGCTGGTAGATTCTGTTCTTTTGGTTTATTACCCAACAACACACACATACACTAATATTTGTGACTTTTGTAATAGTAGCATTTACAATGCAAAGCAACAGCGATCACAGATTGAAGGGGCCTGAATAAAACTACAATGCAGTGATTTTTAAGATGACCCGTTCTTCCAATTTCCAACAACAGATTTCTCCAACCTTACAGTTAAAAATAATTCTTTATCTCATACTGAATCTTGGTGCACCTCCCCCCAGTTTATTAAAATGGAGTGGTACTGAAGTTGCTGTAAGTGATGTGTGATGCCACTGATTTCCTTTCTGATCCAATACAAAGTAAAATTCAGGCTGGTATCTGCGATACTGATGAAAACTATTCCTTCAGAATCAATACAAGACATCATAAGAAAATATGATGTTTTGTATAACATAAAAAGCCTGAATTTTAAAATATTCAGTTAATAATCAAAAACAGATGTGACTGAAAATAATAAAACTGAGAAACATTTTATGGCCATTCGATCCTTTTACAACCATTGCAAGAGCTTGGTTGGCATAGCCGGCAATACGTTGGATAGTAATAAGTCCGGTGGGTGATGGGCTCCACCAGGGCTGCCCTTTGTCACCGATTCTGTTCATAAATTTTATGTTTAAAGGCTGTATCAAAAGTTCATTCAAGTTACAATATTGTGGTCAAAAGTTCTCCTTTTTTCTTTTATACTATACAACTACGCTGTCTCATGGTTTTAGGACATGGATCTGTCATGGAAGAAATCTATGACCACTTTTAATCAACATTTTAAAAATAAACATGATCACAGATTTACTCACAGAGCCTTGTTGGAGGCTTTGACCACTGGCAGCAGCCTCAGAAGAGCCTCCTCTGAAGCAGAGTATTTCTTCAGGTCAAACACATCCAGATCTTCTTCTGATGACAGTAAGATGAAGACCAGAGCTGACCACTGAGCAGGAGACAGTTTACCTGTGGAGAGACTTCCTGATCTCAGGGACTGTTGGATCTCCTCCACTAGAGAACGATCATCCAGTTCATTCAGACAGTGGATCAGATTGATGCTTTTCTCTGCAGACAGATTCTCACTGAGCTTCTCCTTGATGTACTGGACTGTTTCCTGATTGGTCTGTGAGCTACTTCCTGTCTGTGTCAGCAGGCCTCGTAGGAGAGTCTGATTGGTCTGCAGTGAAAGACCCAGGAGGAAGCGGAGGAACAAGTCCAGGTGTCCATTTGGACTCTGTAAGGCCTTGTTCACAGCACTCTGGTGGAGAGATTGAAGTTTTAGTTTGTTAAATAGTTTAGACCATGTAGAGGTTGTTTGTTGTTGTTCCAGCAGATTGAGTCCAGAGTTGATGAAGGTCAGATGGACATGAAGAGCAGCCAGAAACTCCTGAACACTCAGATGGATGAAGCAGAACACCTTGTCCTGGTACAGTCCTCTCTCCTCTTTAAAGATCTGTGTGAACACTCCTGAGTACACTGAGGCTGCTCTGATATCGATGCCACACTCTGGCAGGTCTGATTCATAGAAGATCAGGTTTCCTTTGTGCAGCTGATCAAAAGCCAGTTTTCCTAGATACTTAATCATCTTCCTGTTCTTGGGACTCCAGTGTGGATCTGTCTCAGCTCCTCCATCATACTTGACCTTCTTCACTTTGGCCTGAACCACCAGGAAGTGGATGTACATCTCAGTCAGGGTCTTGGGCAGCTGTCCTCCCTCTCTGGTTTCCAGCACATCCTCCAGAACTGTAGCAGTGATCCAGCAGAAGACTGGGATGTGGCACATGATGTGGAGGCTTCGTGATGTCTTGATGTGGGAGATGATCCTGCTGGCCTGCTCCTCATCTCTGAATCTCTTCCTGAAGTACTCCTCCTTCTGTGGGTCAGTGAACCCTCTGACCTCTGTCACCATGCCAACACAGTCAGGAGGGATCTGATTGGCTGCTGCAGGTCGTGTGGTTATCCAGAGGCGAGCAGAGGGAAGCAGTTTCCCCCTGATGAGGTTTATCAGCAGCACATCCACTGAGGTGGACTTTCTAGGGTCAGTTAGGATTGTAGTTTTGTGGAAGTCCAGAGGAAGTCGACATTCATCCAGACCATCAAAGATGAACACAACCTGGAAGTCTTCAAAGCTGCAGATTCCTGCTTCTTTGGTTTCAGTAAAGAAGTGATGAACAAGTCCCACCAAGCTGAACTTTTTCTCTTTCAGCACATTCAGCTCTCTGAAAGTGAATGGAAATATGAACTGGATGTCCTGGTTGGCTTTGTCTTCAGCCCAGTCCAGGCTGTATTTCTGTGTTAAGACTGTTTTCCCAATGCCAGCCACTCCCTTTGTCAGCACTGTTCTGATTGGTTCGTCTCTTCCAGGTGAGGCTTTAAAGATGTCTTCTTGTCTGATGGTTGTTTCTGGTCTGTCTGGTTTCCTGGATGCTGTTTCAATCTGTCTGACCTCATGTTCATCATTGACCTCTGCAGTCCCTCCCTCTGTGATGTAGAGCTCTGTGTAGATCTGATTCAGGAGGGTTGGGTTTCCTGCTTTAGCGATGCCCTCAAACACACACTGGAACTTCTTCTTCAGGGTGGATTTAAGGTTACGATGACAAACTGCAGCTTGAAGTTCTGAATGAGAAGAAAAATAAACACTCAATTCCAAAAAGAACTAATCTTTAAAACATGTTGCTCCATCTTCCATCTCTGGAAAATGTCTCATTTATCCAGCAGCTTAAATCTTTAGATAAATCCTCTTACTGCTCTGCAGATGGTCAGCCAGCTCCTCCTGCTTCATTCTCCTCAGGAAGTCCACTGTGATCTTCACAAACGCCTCTCTGCTGCTGCTCCTCTGACTCTCTAAGCATTCTGGGTAATCTGGACTCAGAACCTTCTGGATCTTCTTCAGCTCGTTCTTCACAAAAGTGATGATGTTGTCCTCCAGCAGCTGGAACAGAATATTTCTGAATGAGCCAATCAGACTGAAATCATGGAGCCAAACATCAGATCCATGTTGGACACACTGACGATCCACTGGTCTACAAAGAGCAGCATGGAGATGACTGTGAACAGAACAGATGTAACAGTAGTTGTTGTACATGTACAGACCATAAATATGGAGTCCAGCTGTGTTTGATGCTGCTGGGCAGACTGACCACTGGGAACCTCTGAGCTCTGCTGCTCCACTCTGTGGAGGAACCATGAAGGATTAGATCCACACAGGATAAAGATCCAGGAGTTTCTGCTCAAATAACTTCATCTGAATCAAGTCTGTCAAGTTTTAAACTCTCAGATTGTGAACATATCAGTAATTTTCAGTCTGTTTTCATGGACGTCCTTTCAGTGGTGATGTCAGGGATGATTTTGAAGAAGCTCATCAAACTGAACCATCAGCAGATCACTGCTCCAAAACCAGAACATGATCCGAGTCTCCCTCCACCACCAGAACACCAGCTTTACTAACGTGGTAGATCAGTGTAGTACAGATCAATAACTGATGAGTCATTTGATCAAAATCACTGAGTGCTTCACGTCTGACCCTCTGATGCTTCTGTAGACATTTTGCATATTTAATGAATGTCTGACAGTTTTACATTCATTCTATGAACACAGTGGAAATGTTGTGTTATAGTCTCCATGTTGTTTCCAGCATCATAAATTCTTAAGTTCAGAAAATTAGATTCTTTCTTCACAGCTGAAAAACAACAACATTTATTCTCTATTGAAATCTGCATCGTCCACTCCAAAGGTCACAATCTGAAGGTAACATCTGGTTTTGTTCCCTGTGGTTAACTCTGAGCATCAGTATGGTGGGATTTATCCACTACATCCACACCACTGTGGTTCAGTGTTGTCCTGATGGAGTAACAGCAGCCAGTATGATCCAGGCTTTAGCTGCTGGGTCTCTGTGTGACCTCTCAGACTGTTTAACAGATCAGACACAAAGAGAATCAGAGCAGCTCTGTTCTTTAAAGACAAACATGAACCCACTCAGGTCACACTTTCCCCACAGATATGAGCATCACTGTCCTCAAACAGCAAATGACCAAGTCGAACATTTGGATCTTTTCTCTTTCATTGTTTTCTTTTTAATGAATCTTTGTAACAATCTGAGGATGTTTCAGGTCATATTTATCCAGGAAACACAAACATGTAAAGGAGTCATCACAGCTCTCTGACCTCGTTGCTCCAGGTTCACCACTGAAGTATGGAACGTCGCCTTTGGACCGGTCACTCCTCACAGACGGACAGCTGGACCCTGCAGACTGTGACCTCTGACCTCTGCAGACACAAACATGATTGAAGCAGCTGTGATCACACAGACTGCAGATAATGCAGCTGTTTCCTGTCAGTAACATCCTCTTAGATTAGAGTTCAGCTTTTTACAGGAAAACTGGACAAAACTGATTTTTGTTACAAACTCATTTTCATTTCCTCTCAGCTCACAAACACAGTCAGACAATCAACCAGAGTCAACACTGATTATAATGTCAGTGCAGAATTATTTCTGTTACTCAGTGAGTTCAGCTCTCTGACCTCGTTGCTCCAGGTTCACCACTGAACTCTGGATTTCGACCTTTGGACCGGTCACTCCTCACAGACGGACAGCTGGACCCTGCAGACTCTGCTCTGTCCTCCTCTTCCTCCATCATCATCTTCAGTCAGTCTGAGAGGTAAACCACAAACACTCAGTGAGTTCACATTAACAGGAGGAACTGAGTTACAGTCGCTGACCTCTGACCCGTCATGTGACCATGAAACCAGGTCAATATATCTGTAGGTTCAGTCATCCAGGTCATGTGATCTAAGGAGCTTGGAGAGAAAAGAGACGTCTTTAAGTTTCTGGAAGACGTTTCATCTGAGAAGCTTCTTCAGCTCTAAAACCAAACGGTGGAGAGTCCCAGATATTTAAACCTGAGAGGGAAAGAAAGCATGTCGCTGACCCACCACTGATGTTATTTCAAGGAGGAAACTGAGAGCCTTTGCACCAGGAGCACAAACATCAGCTCCAGCAATGATCCACTGATGTGTTTTTATTCCATGTATGAATGTTGTTATTGACAGAGATGACGTTTGTGTGTCAGTGATGCAGTGACTGTTGTTGTTACCTGTACAGGCTGGTTAGACTCTATGAAACAGATCATACAGATCTCTGCATGTTAGAAGAGACTATTAAAGGTCATGAATGAGACAAAGGCAGGGAGGCGTCCTTTACAGCTAAACAGCAGAGTGAGAGAACAGCCAGCACCTCTACATTTATCACATTATACAGCACATGTATGATACTGACAGGGATGAGAAGAATTTAGTGATTCTGATCCCATCATTGATATTACTTATTGATTCTCAGTAGCTCTGCTCTGACAGTCACCACCATCACTGAGCAGCATATCAAAGACATTTGTGCACATTAACTGCATGTTGTGGCTCAAATGTTTGTGCATGTTGGAGGCATTTCCTCTTTGTTGTGATCAGTGTTGGTCATTACTCAAAACAGTCATTATTACACATATTACACAGAACACTTTGATTAAAAGTAATGGAGTACGTTACTTCATTACTCCTCATAACATTACTTTGATGTTACTGTGTGAAATGAACAAATGAGCATGTAACAACATAAAGCTGAGGTACAGCCCCACACACCAACACAGATCCTGATGAGGTCACGTGATGTTTCTCTGAGTGTTTATGAACACAAATCAAAGATGAAACAGCACAAAGACACTTCAAAGTGATTCTACTGTAGAAACATGAACAGGTAGAAACCTGCAGCCTGACTGCTCATCACTTTGTTACCTGTTCAAGTTCAGCAGCAGCAGCTCACTTTATCACGGTGCTGGTCTGGGGTCAGTGTTTACTCAGCTTTAACCTCACTCTGGGTTCTTGGCTAGCCTAGCTTTAGCTTAGCGTTAGCATGCTGTGTGCTAGCTTAGCGTCAGAGCTCTGCAGGTGTCTCGTGTGTAAATATTAATCACAGTGACAGTAAAGGAGGTAAAGGGCTGTGACGTCATCACGTACGCTGCGTCCTCTGTGGGCTCTGAGTGAACTCAAAGTACAAACTACAAGTACACAAACACGAACGTAGCTCAGAGTGGCGGACACACTCGGCCTCGTTGGTCCAGCTGTGAGTCCGTTACCGTGAACTATGGAGCGGCAGATTTGTGCTGAACTAAGCTGCACACAGCTGATGTTAGCCAGGAAACATTACACACTGACTTTAATGGAGAGACCGGAAATACAAACACACACAGTTTGTTGTGTGAAGAAATCAAACACGAGCTGAACAAACAGTAAAGTTCCTAAAGACAAACTGTTAAAGGAGGAAACAAAGCAAACTTACAGTTTCTTCACACACCAACAACAAGCTCCACTCCACACCTGGACACTAAACACGGACACACAGGTGAGCTGCTTCCTGGAAGGAGGCGGGGCTCCACCTGAAACTCAGCACAGGTGGGAGGGGCTCAGCTCTGTGTGTGCTGATGTGTTAACTTTAAAAATATGCCGTCTGACTGCTCAGACTGAGTCAGAGTAAAGTTCACATGCTGACGTGTGGAGACATGAAACCTTGTTGTAGCTGCAGGTGTGAACACACTGATCCCAGATCAGCTCTGCTGTATTTGTAACATGAACATTTCTGCTGCAAAGCTTCAAATGTTCAGCATGTTTCTCTGTTTCCAGTCTATAGATCCAGTCACACTTTCTACCTTCACCTGTGCAGTAAAGACTGAGAGCAGAGCTGAAAGCAAGCGTCCAATCAGTGAGCAGCATCAACACCTGAGCTTCATTCAGACTCTGTTATTGAAGATGTTGTTGGTACAAAGTTCATCTGCTGCTCACATGAATCCATGAAAGATTTATTTCACTGAATGTTTCTTCAAAGCTCATTTCAACCTGTTGAAGTCATGAATGAAAGTGCAGACTGAGAGTGGATCACATGATGTTTGAGGTGTGTCATGTGACATGTTCAGTATTGTCACACATGTCTAGATTGTCCCTGATATCATAGCTGCTCAAACACTGATGATTATATTTGAAGAATTATTCCTGATGGCAGCAAAGTTTGAATGGAGCTCTCTGTCTGTGCTGATTTGTCGCCCTCTGGAGGTCAAAGCACAAACTGCATGATGTCACTGTAACCACCACAGAGACAGGAAGTGTTTTTATGACTGAAACACTGAAATGATGCTAACGGCTGTCGTTAGGCTCACTGACAGCAGTGCTGATGTGTTCATGTCAAACACTGGCTCAGGTCAGACTCCTTCATCCTTCTCCAGCGTGAGGCCGCCCTCAGACCCACAGGAGCTCTGACCTTTGACCTCCTGACCCTAACCATTTTAGTCTTGTTGCATCTGCAAATCCATCCAAACTGTAGCCGAGCAAAAGAAGCTGGAAGTTGTTCTATGAATGATGTTGTTGAAGGAGCTTGGAAAGAAAAGCGTCTGGACTTCTTTAAGTTGCTTGAAGAGGGACATGGACGTCTTAACGCCCACTTACATCCTGGGACATTTGATCACAGGAAATCACATGATAGCGTGGGGCTAGATCTCACAATGGGTTCACCCAAAACCTTGGCTGATTGAGACCCACACCCGTTCTCACACCGTGGCTCGTGTGATTAGGTAGAGGATCAACAGGGGCTCCGTGTCCCTGAATTTAAACTGAACCTAAACACACCGTGCACAATGCCAAGTTAGATAATGGTTAAAAGAACAAGATAAGAATAAATAAAAAGATAAAATAAGGATAAGAAATAACTTAAAAAAATAAAATAAAAAGATAAATAACTGCAAATAAGTACAAATAAGTAACTGAAGACACGTGTGGTCTGCAGATGTCGATGTACATGGATGTACATGGAGTTTAATGTGCAAAATGAACTTAGTGTGCAAAGTGACCTGATGTGCAAACTGCAGTTTGAGGTCGGTCAGCTGTTCAGGAGTCTGATAGCAGTGGGGAAGATGGAGTTGTTGAGTCTGGATGTTCTACATTTCACACTTCTGAACCTTCGTCTCGAGGGCAGAGGTGTGTCTCTCCTCTGGACTCTGTGATGGTAGCTGCTCTGCAGAGAGGGCAGCGGGGTCCTGATGATCTTCTCCACAGTTGTTATCACTCTCTGCAGGCGTTTGCGGTTTGCAGTAGTGCTGCCGTACCATGCAGTGATGCAGCTGTCAGGCTGCTCTCCACAGTGCAGCTGTAGAACCTGCTGAGGATCTTGGCCAACATACCAAATTTCCTCAGCCTCCTCAGGAAATACAGCAGCTGCTGAGCCTTCTTGACCAGCTGTGTGAGTTTGAGTCCCTCACTGACTCAAACTCCTTCAGTGACACTTGCAGCCTTGCAGATTAGTTTGCTGATCCTGATGCATCTCTGGAGCTGATGCTGTCCCCCAGCAGACAACAACAACATAGATGCTCTCACTAGTCCACTTTACCCTCTAATCACATCTCTGACATCTGCAGGTTGCTCCATAGAGACTCTTGTGCAATGCCAGGTGTTTGTGTTTGTCTGTAGGTACACATTAGATATGACCATAGACGCACACACACAAGTGAACACAGCAGCACAGATGGTTTCCACCTGCTTCCCTCTTTCTTCACACAACTGTGAGGATGATGAAGAGGTTTCAGGACGAGGTGGTCAGCAAGCACAGGATAAAGCAGGGCCATGAAACTCTCTGGTGCAGCAGATGTTTAATCAGACTCAGCTTTAGGCTTCTTTTCCCACCTGGCAGCAAAGTAACAGCTTCACTAATGTGAACAGTCACAATGTTAAACGTTTCTATATCTTCATATATTTTTATCTGTTGATGCTGCAGAATAAAGTCTGTTAACAGAGTGCAGGATGTGTAGAGCAGGTCCAGCTCTCCCTTTACTGTGTCCACTTTCATCAGCCCCTGTGAAGTGACACAGAGTGCATGTGTGTCTGTCAGCTGTTGTTTGTTGTGAAGGATGGAACAAATGAACACACACTTTTAGAGAAATCTGAAAAAGCAACACGTGCTTGGGCTCCTTCTGTGCTCGTCTTCATTAATGCTGATCTTTCTTTCCTGTTTGTTCTTTGGCACAAGCTTCAGTCTTTTCTCCCAGGGCTCCTTCACACTTAGAAACACACCTACATTCATTTATACACAAACATCATGAAACAAAGGCTTTGTGAAAGAGGACACGAGATCCTCTCTGAACAGCACATTCATATCAAACACAGGACTGAACAGGATATACTGAGTCTGTGCTGTTTTCATTGTTACTTGCTGAGTATTTTTCCAGTGTTTGAAATGTGACTCAAGTCTGATTCTTCTACTGTGTGTGAACTCTAAGCAGCTGCATTAAACAGCTGCTTTTCAAACCAGGCTCAATCCTATGACTCTGTGAATGTAAACTTTTGTCACCTGCATGAATAACAATCCTTGATCTAGTCAGGACTGCAGTGCTCCTGTGATCCCAGCTTATAGATGGAGGCTAGCATGAGAGGCTCAGCAGCTAAAGCAGCACACCTGGGTCTCCCAGCCTATTAAAAGCAGCCCTTTGCTTCACCTGCTTCACTAAACATTATTATTATTATTTAAGCAGAGTGGTGTGATTGATGTAGGCATTGCTGTGTGACAGGAGGACTTTTCTTGAAACAGCTCGTGTGACGTGAGCTGACGTAAAAACAGTGATGTTAGCTTGATTCTCTTGGCTAAAACTATTTTAAAAAGAGGGTCAATCATGCAAATCTGCCAATAGAAGCCAAAGTTACAGCCCCTCAGAGTTTAAAGAGAAAAGGCCCGTTTCCAACACTCGGTTGTGCAAAGGGAAACAGGCCCACAGTGCCTGAGTGTGTGGGTAATTCTTCAAATAATATTCAAAAGCAAACATTTTTAAGCATGTAAATAAAATTCAATCATTTCTGCTCTTCAATACCTAAGAAATGAAAACTGGCAGATGGTCCCAAAATGTGAAACGCCTGGCTATCTGTGCATTTAGTGCTGCAAGTTTTCACTGTTTACCTTCAGAAGCATAAATCTCTGCACAGATAATGTTCATATGTGGATTCCTGGTTTTCTGCAGTTAATTGTGACCCAAAGCGTATTTTTAAAGTGGTTCCAGGCAATAAAGCCTAAAAATAAATACATCTACTTCCTTTTTCTGTGTTCCAGCCTCAGTGACTCTGACACAGTGCTGTAATATTTACACCTCTGATGAAAGCAGAGTTTGTAGTTGCAGAGAAATACTCGACTCATTTTGGGCATTTACGAGCAGGAACCTCAGAAAGCCCCTCGCTGCTTCACTGGTTAAGAAGCAAAGCAAACATTAGTTCACAGTGATGTTAATTAAGGCCCAAAGTTTAGGAACGAACGTCAGCACTTCACTAATGAATGTAATGCTGATTCATGTGCTTGTTTTGTAATGTGCATGTTGTGCGTTGCTATTTCCCATATTCTTTGGCACTGATAGATGAAGAGTCTCAGGCAGGACCGAGGCTGCCAGCTGCTGACAGTGAGCAGGGAGAGAGCAGCAGAAGCTGGGCAAGAGCAGGGCACCTTCAGCCCCCTTCATCAGTCAGAAATCATTTGGGTGTCTGTGTGAAATGTCTGATTTTTAAAATCTTTTTGTAGACATATTTATTAAATGTTTAACAATTATATAGAAGAAAGACAATGTAAAGAACAAAACATGACAAAACAAAAATGAGTTGAAGTTATGAACTGTTTCTGAGAGACAAATAACACCAGGATCCTTTTCTAAGCAGCTGACAGCTGGTAACTGTGCAGGGGCGGGTCTAGCAAAGTGTTGCCAGGGGGGCAGGTAGGGCATTAACAGGGAGAGGGGGGCACAAAGACATACTTTTCTTTCTTATTCTCATTTAAAATGTCTCACTTTTAATAAATAATTATCTGAATCTTACAACAAACGTTTTCATCTGATGTAAAATGTATAGAAATCCATTATTGTACATTTTTTAGGGTCCCATCATAATTTCTTCAGAAGTAAGTACTGCATATGATGCCAGTGTTTCCCACATTTTCTAGATTCTGCACCAGTACTGTGTGTAAAATGCATCAAAAAGTCCGTTTGATTCTTTCTCAGCTGTCTTTCTGTCTCCTTTCACTTTTTAAAGGTTGCCATGTTAGAAAACATATTTTGCCCTGCCGTGCTGTTTATTGATGTGGCAAATGAAAGGTTTATGAAAACATATCTAAATCTGTCATCAGTAATCAGCAATGATCATGTCTCACCTCTAGTCTCTGTCTTAATGTCAGGTTTCCACCGTGTGTTGTAGATGTTCAGGAGGTTAACTCGACCAACAGTCTACTTCCTGTTTAGAATACCAGGACAGGGAGGATGGTGCAGGTTTAAGTTTATTAGACTGATGCATGTATACCAACAAGACAGCGTCCATCACTGTGACAACAGCGTTTGTTTTCATTCAAAGGCTTCATGGTTTTTCCTTTAATACCTGGGGGGCCGGTCTCCAGTCAAAATGCCCGGGACCATTTTTTGTCCCAGTCCAGCCCTGGTGTCAGATCTGCATGCAGTGTCAATGAGACGATCAACAACAGATCAGACAAAACACTCAGGCGGACACTCCTCTGTAGAAGGAAACATGGAAAGTGTGAGGTAATCAGTGCACAACATCACTTTGTATTTCAGGCTGTTTTTATATAGAACTTCAGCACCAATGTAAAAGTTCTGGTTTGAGGAAGATGAAGAACATTTTCAGGAAGGATGCCGTCTGCAAGCAGAGCTGCTTGAACCTCAGCGCTGAGGTCCAGACTACTTCCTGTGAAGCCACGTGATGTAAATCTGCTGCTGTAACTTCACAGTTTACTGAAGCTAAATGCAACGTTACCATATAATCTGTTTTCAACAAAGGTTTCACTCCGTCCGGTGTTGATGGAATGATTCAGGCCGTACTCGTCAGGCTTCCCGTCGACCACACGCATTTCAGTCACAAACCCCGTGACTGACAACAAGGGAAACAGCAGAAGAAAAGATGTGAAAAATACTGGATGATGATGATGGAGGATTAACCGCGGTGGCTAAACTGTTTCCTGTCTTTGTGGGCGTACTCACAGGGAAGTTTCCAGGCACGTCAGTCTTGGTGGCTAAAGTCTCCATTTTCCAACATGTATCGCTACAGGTGCAAAGACACAACATTAATCATCAGTGTAAATATTTTAATGCTGTCCAAACGGTGTTTGCTTTGTCTGTCCTCTCGCGCTCACAGAGGAAACGAGGACGCCACCTTCAACCCATCTTCAGTTGGCTCAACCATGGCCGGACTTCCTGTTGGCTTTGTGACAGCAAACCACTTGAAATGAGAGCAAACTGCAGTCAAGCACCACTTACAGCAACCTGTGGACACGCAAATGGAAAGCACTGAGAATCATACAGAAGCATAAGAGCTGTTTATGGTAACACGTGTGTGTGTGTGTGTGTGTGTGTGTGTGTGCACATTAATAACACACTGATGTATGTTAGTTTGATTTATGCTATATCTGAGAAAACAACTGCAGAATTTTACATCAAAGTTTCCAAAGCTGATGTTTTGTTGTTCACTCTGTTTTATATTCATATAGTTTGTTGTTTTTAAATCAGTGGACAAAATAAATATTATCACACAAAATCCAGGGTGAAACATAACCAAATAACCTAAATGGTGAAGTCATTATAGAAGTACATGTTGCAAAGGTCGGCCTCCTGTATAGACTGCTAAACTGTCTGGGGGGGCCCTGCCTGTCCTCGTTGGATAAGCTCCACCCCTTTTCCATAAGACGGAGACATTTGTATGAAAATAGATGGGCAGTAAAATAAAAAATAAAAAATATTATGGATGACTCTGTAAATCAAAGTCGGCCTGAGGCAGAAGCAGAAACCATGAGGAGCACAGCACCACTCCCAGAAGGGCACGAAGTGAAGCCATAGCTGCTGAAGAGTGAAGACGTGATGATGGAGGAGATCACAGATGAAGATCTGCTGCCTGCTGACTCTTTATATAGAAGAGTGAGACTATCTCCCCACCAGCAGCTGCACTTATACAAACCCCAGGTGCTGGGATGGCTTTGAACATGTGACATTTTCTGCAAACACATGGACAGTTTCATAAGCACAAAGATTATTCCTGCAGCGGCAGAATCGTATCCACTGTGTGAGAGGTGAACGTCAGACAGTTCTTAGAAAATGTAGTTTCTCTTTAAGCTTTTAACGTCTCTTTTACCCCCATTTGTCTAAAACTACTTGACAGCCCTTCATGTCAGAGGTTTAGCACATGGTCTCAGTCAGGCTGGACACGATCACTCCTACAGGAAGTAAATGTGATTTTATTTCACCTGTGAAATGATGAAAAACAGCAGAATAGCTCACGCTAACAAACGGGTGTTGAAATGTTTCATTTTCTGCTGTTTCACAGGTCAAAAAGGGCGTCGAAGCAAACTGAAGCTGAGCTGCTGCTGCTGTTGTAGTGCAGCATCTGCTGTGTGCTTCATCAGAGAACCTTCTGTACACAGCAGACAGAGGCTGCTGCCGCTGAAGTCCATCTGCTAGAGAGCTTTAAACACTGGTTATTGAAGTGGCTTTGATGATACTGATACACAGTCTTTGCTGCTGTCACAGGACAGGGATCCACCAGGGAGTAGTTGTCAGGATAAAGAGCCTTCGCTTCTCTAAATATAAACTGGATACTTGTAGGAAACTTTGGGAAGCAGCATTTTTCCTCATATCGTCTAAACTGAAGTTAGCTCAGGTGCTTCTTCCATACTTGCTCTGCAGAAAGCCAAAGAGTTTGGAGCTCTGCAAACATTTGCAGCACAGCTGGATGTTTGTAACTTTGGTCACCTCTGTATCATCCCTCAGATTCTTTCTGCACAGCTTTGAAACCACGACAGCACGAGTGATGCTGAGGAGACGTCCAGTTTAAACAGACCTTTATTCCTGGAACACAAACACATGAAGTGATGCTGCTAAAGAAGAACATTTAATCGCACTAATGAATCAAGCATCTGTTTGTCTGTCAGTCTGTCAACAGTTCCTCTGATCGACTTCAGACTTGGTGGGTATTTTGTTTTTGCAGCGGTCAAAGTCGATCAGCGTGTTGCTTTGTCTGCTGTAAATCTGCCTGTACAAAGGGAAACATGCATGTTTTAGATGCAAACTCACAACATGGCTGCATTTTTGTGATTATGTGTATTTTATATTGATTTATTCTATTATGTTTTGTATATGAATCTTTACAAGTGTGTCGATACAAAGGCTTGATTAAAACAAAGGTCTCAGCTGTGCTGTTAGGGATGCTCTCATATTTGTTTCAAATGTAAGAAATCAAAGGATTTCAGGCTTTTCATCCTTTTTATTTGTTTGGTTCTAACAGCAGCTGGATAAAAACATGCAGGTGATGAATATAATTGTGTGATATTATGAGCATTGTGAATAAAGAAAGAGCAGAGATAGTAAAAAGGAAACAGGTGATGGACGTGAGATTTTCAGAACAAAAGCTCCTCAGTGAGACGATCACCTGGACACAAGGTCAGGCAGCTGGGACTCATCTAGAGAGCAAAATGGAAAAGTGATCTGTGCAGAACATCACTGTTGATTGCAGTTATTTACATCAGACTTCTTCTCTGAGATAAGAGCACCGTTTCTGGGAAAGATGACAGTATTTCCAGGCTGGATGCTGTTTGCAGGGAGAACTGAATGAAAGTCTCCTGCACCTCAGCGCTGAGGTCCACACCTGTGAACACAGATGAGCTCAATCTGCTGCAGCACGTAGAGCTTTACTGATCAGCAGGTTCAAAGGATTCAGCAGAGCGTAGAGTCAGAGCTAAATGCCACATCACCATAGAGTTTGTTAACAACAGCTTTCTTTGCCCTTTGTCTCGATGGACTGAATCAGGGATACTCGTCATACTTCACCTCAACCACGTCACTGAGAGACCCCAGCCTGACACAGCAGCAGAGATGATGAAAGCAGAAACAGCAAACAGATGCTTCAGTTGTGTTTCTCTGTGTGTGTGCGCTCACGCCCACTTGTGTGTGTGAACTTTCCACGTACCTCAGCTTGTTTCTCCAACATGAGCCATCAGGGCTGAAAAACATCACTAACACATGAATTCTTTCTCTTTTTGTTATCACCTGTGATCATGTGTCTCATGTTTCTGTCATTCACCAGTTCTTGTAGAGTTACGTGTAACTAGACTTCTGTGGGACGTAAATGATTGTTTTGTATGCAGATCTGTACAAAGGATGTAAACACTTGATTACAAAGGAGATCTCAGCTGTGTTGTTGTGGATGGACTTCAACGTATTTGTTAAAAAAGAGAATAAAGCAAAGTGTTTTAGCTGTTTGGGAGTTTTTGTTTGATTCCATTCAGTTTTATTTCTATGGAGTCAAATAATAAGAAAGGCTCTAGAACAGCCCTGAGTTTGTCCAGGTGACACTCCTCTGAAGAACAAAGACAAAGAGGAAGAAGGGGACTCGTTTTCAAGTCTTGTTTCTTTCAAAATAAAAGCTGAAATGTTTTGGAAGCATGATAATATTTCAGCCAGGATGCCGTCTCCAAGGAGACCTGCACCTCAGCGCTGAGCTCCACATCACGCCCTGTGAAAGCACAGATATAAATCTGCTGCAGTGAGAAGAACTTTACCCAACACAAGTGTAGAAGTAGACATTTGACTTTACCTACAACCTGTTAACAACAAAGCTTTCATTGCCTCTGTTGTTGATGTCATGTAGGACTAATCATACTTCACATCAGCCATGCACACGTCAGAGGATCTCCAGGCTCTCAGTAATAAAGCCAAGCAGATGATGTGAACATAGCAATAGTAAAACATGCATCATAATCAGCTGTATGTGTCGACTATGTGGCACCTCAGTCTTGTTGGCATGAAGAAAAGTTGTGTAACATGTAGCATAAGGGCTGCAAAGACATCATGTAGACAGCAGTCGTCTGTTAGTCGTAACGTATCTCCTGTTAAAGAGTTAAATGTGCGTTCTCCATCTCTGTCCTCTCACAGCTCGCCGTACACCAACTCCAGCTGTGGTAACCATGGCTGTGCCCATCAACACGCTGAAGCTGAGACGCCACCCGTCACTATGGCGACTCCAATAGGGTTACCTGTCAGCTGTGGACGCATGAAAGGAAAACAGCAGAAACACAGACATGTTTACTGGAACATTTCCTATTGACAGCTTTATGGAAAAGTGGGTTTAAACACTTTTCTATGTTTTATTTTGTTTATTTATGGATTTATTGTGAAAGGAATTTCAAAGGTTTAATTTGACCTTTCCCCTGTTTTTCATACAGACTGGAGACGAATGGATGGTGCTTTCTTTGTTTGTCTAAAGATAATGAATAAAACTCTACACACATCTTAAACCACCCTCCTTTCTATATATTTTGTTATATAAATGGAAAGTATATAAGACACAAACTGAGCTTATATGATACTAAGGACCCTGGAGGTCAGTCCACCTTTATAATTCAGCACAGCCTGGAGTCTTGGTCTTTTCTTGGATGTTGGTTCCCTTTGTTTCCATCCTCTGTTAAGATGTTTCAGTAATGTTGAGGTCTGGGGAGGCCAATCCATGGCTGACGTCCTGTGATGCTGCATTAGCAGTTTGTTCATAGTGAAAAATGAAGCCACTGCCAATCAGACATTTGCACAGTGGATCAACTTCTGATGGTACTGTCCTGAATTCCACACCTATAATATGTTTGCACGTACTGATGAATATGTGCAGCTGATTTTCAGTCCAGTTCCTGTGTGACAGACGCCAGTCTTTCTGCCTGTGTCCTTCCTTAACAATAGAGCCATCCTTCCACTGAGACTGTTTCTGATGAGGCTTCACTGAGCAGTAGATGGATCCCTCAGCTCATCTAATCGTCCTATTTCTAACACATGACTGTCAGAAACTGTTAATCTGCTGCAGCTCTTTAACTCCTCCACTTCTTTTTTTGTAATCTCTTAGTTTCCTCATCTTTTAAGGTGGCACTGCACACCAGATCCAAAGTCAACATGCTGTTATATGATGGAGTTGAACCTGTAATGGAGTTTGATTTAAACCAATCAGCAATTAAGTGAATGATGATGAGCAAAGATGGTGGAGGTGGTGGATGAAGACCCGGACAGCTGTGGTTGGCTCCTCGTATAGAGCAGAGTGAGGTTGTGTTTGCACATTATTATAAAACCATGTTCACCATATATTTTAGCTGCAGACAATAACATGATTTCTTTGCTGTGGTGATTTTATTCCACTTTGGTAAAATGGAAAACCATCATTTCTTGCTGTAATTCACACATTATTCCAAGAGCCTCAACACGAGCCTTGTAGTCCGACCATATATAGACAAATCAATAGTTGTGTTTGTAACAGCTCATGAACATGAATCGTTCCACATTACTTTGAAATCATTGCAAACTAAACTGGAATAAATGAGTGTTTATATATAGTTTTGTCTCAGCTGTTCATACACAGTGTTTCAGTTCTTATCAGAGTCCCACCGTCTCACTGTGGTGAACCTTTAGCTCTGTTGGAAGCGTGTTGTTAGACCAGGTTTCCCTCATTTAAAAATAATCTCTCATTAGAAATGGACATGATGTCTAAGACATAGAAATGCTTATTATGGGTTCACTTGATGTCACTGAAAAGATGCACATGGGTAACGTGCAGGCCATCCAGCTCCGAGGTTTATCTCCTCACCTCGAGTCTGCGACACTCTCTCCGTGTCCTCTCAGATAAGGGCGCGCACATTTCTGCACCATCTTCTAAATTACAAAGAGCGATTCACAAAACAGAAGCTCACAAAACACTCATCACAAACCAAAAATGGCTCCACTGAGCGTCAAACTGTCACCAGAATTTACTGATAATCTAAAGACTCACAGAACTCATTTTGTCTCATTGTGTCTTAGTTTGAGACATAAGTGCATGATCATAATACTGTGTAGTTAGATGAGACAGAGCTGATGCTTGCTCTTAATTATCCTCTTCATGTTTCCCGAGCCTCAGCAGTGGAAGCTACCATGGATAGAAAGACTATGACTCATCTTAAATCTCAAATCTTTGTCTCCAAAGAGCTGCTGATGTGTCCGATATGATCCACAAGCTTAAACTAGGATTATAAGTGTGTGCAGTGATGTGTGTGAAACCTCTGAGGACTCACACGTGTGTGCTTCAGCCCACACACACATATGAAGCACTGCGACCTCACACAGAAGTGTTTTACACATCCAGCCTGAATCCTGATCATTTCTACAGTTTATTAAGTTCAGCTTCACCTGAACATCAGTGATGAAGCTGCTCTGACTCCATCACAGCTCACAGCTGTTGGAATGAGTCAAACAATGAAGAAGGTTCAGAAACAGCTGATGATTTTACAGAAACATGATGCAAACATGAAAATGGACACATGATTTTTTATTAACAGACACCGTTTATGTTTCACTGTGCATGACGTCATCAACACTGACACCAGGGGGCGCTCATCAGCAGCCTGAGGAAGTGTGATAAGGGAGGGAGACGCAGTGTTGTGTGTACTGCAGTCGGACAGAAGGAAAAACTTCCTCCTGAAAACATTTTCATCCTTCCCAAAAGTGTTTGAGTCAAATGTTACAAATATATAAATACAATAAAACACAGGGTCTTACATAAAATTAGTGATGCAGTTGTGCACTGAGCACCTTTCCAATGTTCCTTCCTCAGATGAGTCCAGCTGCTGAACACATTAACATCTGTATGTAAATGTAGCCGAGAACCAACCTGAGCACTGCTGGGAAAATACAAAGGCAACCATCAAAGTGCTGTATTATCTTATTTATTCTGAATGTTGACTTAGATCCACACCACGATTTATGAAACTATAGAACTAAAATAACAACAATCGTCTGCTTCTTTAAAATTTCTTTCATTACATCAAACCAGTGAAAACTGAAAAAAACAAAGAGCTGTTAGCATGTTCAGACCAACTTTGAGACAGAGACTGTAAAGTTCTGCACTTTAAATCCTGCCTGTGTTCCTGCAAATGATTCACACTGAAAGTATCTTAGTTTAGTATTGAGTGAGCCACAAAGCAGCCTGATAGCTTTAAAACAGTAAAAGTAAATGAAATTGACAGTTTCAGTGTAGCTGGATCTATTATTGGGGGGTCATGACCCCCGTAACCCCGCCTGGTCCTGAGGTCAAATCCACCATCTTTGTTTCAGTGCTTCATGTTCTCCCGTGTTTGTGTGCGTCCTCTCCGGTACTCCGGCTTCCTCCCACAGTCCAAACACATGCAGTTAGTGGGGTCAGGTTAGCTGTGAGTGGTTGTGTCTCTGTGTTATTCCACCTTAATCAATGACTTCCTGTTAGCATGAAGTGCTTCTGTAGGACTGATGTCATTTTCATGGTTGGATCATTTAAATGAAGCTGGACTCAGATGCAGTAAATAAGCTGATTGATCATTAATGAATAAAGCTGGTCAAACACATCACGTGGACACATGTGATTGTGTGTTGTAGTATTGATCCCAATGCTGGTATCAGTCCTGGATCAATAACACTGGATGGATGCGTTCAGCATGGAGCCCTGAGCTGTGTTACAGACAAACATGGAAACTGACAGGTCTGTGTCATTCACAGTCTGTAACACTTCTAAACAACAGAGGCTGACCCAAGTGCCTCAGAGCCAGGCACGCTCACATCACAGCTCTCTAAATAAGCCAGTTTCAAAATAAGAGCTGAAAGCTGTGTTTGCTTGTGTTAGCTTATTATTGTGGAGACTAACATTCAGTGATCATGTGTTCAGACTCATAATGATTACTCTCAGAAATCCTGATCTTTGTATTTACTGTGTGTTGGATCAATAACTGAGATTCATGGTATCACACAGCTGTGCTGCTGCTGATGTCAGCACATCTGGAACAATACAAGGTATCTGCTACCAGACTGAGCAGGACGTGAGACCTGTGGACTGTTTAAAGCTGTCCCTCCACAGCTCACTCAGACCTGATCCACACCTCAGTGATATTCTCTGACTTCCTCACACTCAAAAAAATCAACTAGGGCATGTGTTTGATTAACAAAGTAGTAATATGTTTACATCACATGAAGAAATCATTTTTATGCTCATTAAATATAAATCAAAGAAAACTTTGATGAGTTAAATTCGTTCATGGCAATCCAATGAGAATGAGGTCCATCAAACCAAAGGCTCTGATAGCGTCATGTATTGCGCATGCTCCACGCCCACCGGATGCGGAAAGGTCCGTTGAGAAGTTAACGAGCGCACGTGGAGTTACTTCTTTGGCATACCTGATAGTGAGGTAAGTAATATTTCTTGATATATTTATTTAGGTTAGTGGAGTGAGAGATAAATACTATTACCATATTTTCACGACCATAAGGCGCACTTAAAAGTCTTAGATTTTCTTCAAAAAGTGCGGCGCGCCCTATAGCGCGGTGCACCCTATGTGTTGTAAGGAGAACGTAGTAGAGAACACCATGAGAACGTTAAAGGGTGAAGTGTGGGCGTTGATCGTATATACCGGGACAATCGCACATACCTGTATAAAAGAACAGGTATGTGCATTATGCAAGACATCGTTGTTTTAACAACCCTGAAAATGGCAGAGACACGCTTACGAAGCACAGTTTAAACTGAAGGCCATCAGCTACGCGGAGGAACATGGAAATCGAGCAGCGGCGAGAGAATTTAAGATTAACGAATCGATGGTTCGCAAATGGAGGAAGCTAGAAAACAAGCTCCGACAGGTCAAGAAAACGCAGCTGAGTTTCCGCGGACATAAGGCGAGGTGGCTCGAGTTGGAGGAAAGACTCGAGCGGTGGATCATCGAGCAAAGAGCGAGCGGGAGAAGCGTTTCGACGGTCACCATTCGGCTAAAAGCAGTTTCACTTTCACTTTTTATGAAACGGTGCCATTTTTCCATCCGGACCAGGACTACGATAGCGCAGCAACTTCCAGCGGATTATAAGGAAAAGCTGGCCATCTTCCGCTCCTACTGCAGCAAACACATCGGCGACAAAAACATCCAGCCCAGCCACATCACTAACATGGACGAGGTCCCGCTCACTTTTGACATCCCGGTGAGTCACACTGTGGAGAAGAAGGGGACCAGCACGGTAGCGATACGCACAACGGGGCACGAAAAGTCTTCTTTTACTGTTGTGCTTGGCTGCCATGCTAATGGACAGAAACTGCCACCTATGGTGATTTTTAAGAGAAAGACTTTGCCTAAAGAGAAGTTTCCAGCAGGAATCATCATTAAGGCAAATGAAAAGGGCTGGATGGATGAGGAAATGATGAAAGAGTGGCTGAGGGAGGTGTATGTAAGGAGACCAGGTGGTTTTTTCCACGCAGTTTCACTAAGAGTGGAAGGCAGCGCCGGGCGAGTTACGCCACAATTTGCCAATGGATTGTAGATGCTTGGGCTAACATGTCTGCTGGCACTGTTGTTTGAGCTTTCGCAAAAGCCGGCATCATTTCCGAGGAGCCGCACGGCACGGAAAGTGACTCTGACAGTGAAGAAAGTGAACCTGGCATGTTTGATGGAGATTTAGCGCAGCTGTTCAATTCAGACACAGAGGATGAGGACTTCCATGGGTTTGATTGATGATAAAAATGTGAGTACCAAACTCAGTTTTGCTCCTGCTTTATTTTTAAATATGCACACTTGTATGCTTGTGTGTTGTTGATGATGACGATTACCGGCAATAGAAATGTGAGTAAGGTACCGAACTCAGGTTTGCTCCCGCTTTATTTTTAAATACGCATACGGTACTTGTATGCGCCCTATGATCCAGTGCGCCTTATGTGTGTGTTAAATACAGTAATGGCACACATAACTGAGACTGCGCCTTTTAGCACAGTGCGCCTTATGGTCGTGAAAATACAGTAGTTAAAATTTTTTACCTGTGTAGTGTGGAGATTTAGAGGAGTTTTATATATAGCAGGGAGGTTGTAGACCCAAGCATTTTTCAAATGTAAGTCGGTGAATTTAATGTTTTTTTAAAAACTTAACCGGAGTCGCTAATTGTTGCAACAGAGCAAAAACTGATGAGGTTATTTTGGTAAGTTCGTTTTTTTTTTTGTTTCTGTCGACTTTGAATGAGGTTTGTTTCATGGTTATCTGCGTTGGTAGGACTGTTTTTCTTCTCTGGAGTTAGCTAACTTTGAAGAGCGGGAAAGCCGCGTAGAGCCGTTACGTCTTCGCATATAGCTCCGTGAATGACAGGTTACTTTCTGCTTAACCGGAGTTGGTGATTGTTGGTAGTAGTGGTAAGACTGACCGACATGGTTTTGGTGATTTTATGAGTGTTTTATGATGCTCTATCTAAAATTCCTGTTTTTGTCAGTGGAGTTTAGTCGCGGCAACCGCATTAACTGGATTGATGAAAGGTTTAATTCAACTAAACCAGCGTTTAGGGGAGTTAATAACAAGGAGTAAGATAAAATCTGTCACAATAATTGCATGTGCATTTTCTTTTTTTGTAATATATTCACTTAGTTTTCGAATTCAGAATGATTTAGGTGGATAATTGTTCGGGTTATAGTTTCTCTGGTGCTCTGCATTAAGGCTGACTAACGGTGCGTTCACACCGAACGCGATAGACGCCCCTAGCTGATCGCGTGCACATTTGCACCTCGAAGCGCGTCCAGCATGAACTGGTCGAGCTTTATATGCAATTTTCACGCGTATGAAGAAGAGATCTGGGAGGAAGTAGTGCCAGACGGTATGTTATTAAAATGGCAGCTGTCAATCTAGCGTTTGAAGAAAGAGTCTCCCTTCTCTATTTGCTGTGGAGAGCAGAGCAGTGCCTAAAGGACGTCCTCACCGTACCTGGGTCCATCAGGTCTTCCACAAGCATGAGCAGTTTGGTGAGTTTCACCACTTGCTCCAGAAGCTCCGTCTGGATGACGGCCGCTTTCAGCTGTACCACCTTCTGTCCCTTGCCGAGTTTGAGAAGCTGCTGTCCCGCAGATTTTACCAGCTGGAGCGGTAGACGTGATAAGCGCGAATGCACAAAATGCACCACACAAACTGCAGCGCGTATTTTACTTCGCGCTTCAAAGGCGTCAGTCGTGTGAAGTAGGCAGAAAAGCGTTTTCTCAGTGCAAATCTGCTTCCGAAGTTTAGCTGGACCTCCAGTCGCGCTTCATCGTGCTCCTCCATTGACTTTACATGTAAACCTGAAGCTCTGGTCGCGTCTATCGCGTTCGGTGTGTACGCACCGTAACAGTCTTCACATTTCACAGTATGTAGATATTAACACAAATTTGTCAGAGTAATAACTTTGTTTTAATTAATTTCTCTCCCCAGAAATACATCACAAAATAAAGCCACATTCCCATGCTCTGAGATTCTTATGCACCTCCTCAACAATACATGGTAAGTTCATGTTTGCCTTATTATTATTATGTTATTTATTTTTTTTGGATGATGCAGAAGTTTAATCTCCTTGACATTTTCTAATGCATATTTCATTTTTTATCAGTGACGTGTATGTGGCAGTGCAAGCATTGTGTTACCAGAGAGAGCAGCAGGTACAAATTACTTCAACATTATAAACTACATCATCATTACGGAATAGGTCAACATTATCTGTGCATATATGTTAATTGTCCGTGCACATTTAAGACTTGGAGTGGACTGAACACTCATGTCTATAAAGCTCATTCATCTCAGTTTACACAGACAGCTTCAAGTTCAGTAACTTTTAAATGTGAGTTATGTGACTGCAGTGACGTCTTCTCTGAGAGAGATTTTTTTGTCCATATTGGAACACATCTGCGAAGTAACGAGACAGTTAGTTGTGTGTTTCTTGGTTGCCCTTTCAAGACAAATATTTACAATACATTTTATACACACAAGAGGAAGCATCATCCACACACACTTAAAGATTTTAAAGACAGGGTAGTTACACGTGTGGACCCAGTTCAAGTGATAGAGTCCTCTGATAACGTAAGGGCTAGCTGTTCTGAAGATGTATCCTATGGTGAATTTGAAAGTGAGTCAGTGACAGAATGTGATAATAGTGCTGTTGAAAATCAGCCCGAACTAATTGAACGGAAATTAGCAGTAATATTGTTGAAATTGGAACACATATTTCATGTTCCAGCAAAAGGATTAGATGAGTTCTTAGAGGAGTTAGTTTTTCTGTTGAGTTCAGCTAGTGTACCTCTGACAAAACGTACAATTAGAGAAATTTTTAAGAGCCTTAACCTCCATATTAGTCAGGCTGTTATTGAAGAGCTTGCAAATTCTGTATGTGTTTCTAACCCTGTGGCTAAAATATTGGGAAAGTGTGGCCCTCTTGCCACTCCTTATAAAAGAAAACTATACTACATACAAAATTTTAGGGTTGTAGAGCCTGTTGAGTATTTTTTATCGATAGACCAAAGGAAGTCATTTCAGTACAAACGCTATATCAGAACCAGTCTATTTACCATGTGGCCTTTTGGACTCTTCCAAACTAAGTATTCCTTTTTCAAACTGCTGCCTAAAAGCTAAATATTGTCATTATGGATTCCCTTTTTTCTTAGGATGACACAATACATGCAAGACGAGCATGCATCCTGAAGTCCTTGTGTGTCTACCTGAATGAAGACCATGAGAAACTTGTGAAGGAATATACGGTCAGTTACATTCACAAGTTGTTCTGTGTTATGTAATTTGCTCCAGGAGTTATGGGTAATTTCAATATATGAAATGGTAAAATGTGACACCACGTGTGAATAAAAGATATTGCAATTGGTCCTTGTTTTGTTTCATGTCAAATTTCTGAGGTGTGAAACCAGAGACATAGAATTTAGTAAATATATCAGCATATTCACGCTGATTGCTGAATTCCTTTATTTTTTTCATATCTAGACTCAAACAAATGTATTATTGTATTTTACGTCACAGAACACTGAGGCCAACACTGAAGCCATGGAACAAACTGTGATGGGAGTGTATGTCATACATCAGGAGGGTGCGGAGCCTGGAGATGACCCAGAGAACATCGGTGTCCTGATTGAAGGCGTGGAGGTTCTCACTGGTTTGAGGAGCATTGCAATTGCTTGTGCTCTGTTATTTGGACTGATATACTGTCTGAACCTAAGCTACCCACCGGAGCTCAAATGCACTTTTGAAGTCTTGCAAAAGATTATCATGAAGCTGGATGGACAGAGGTTGTCATCCAAGGCACAGTTTCTAAAAAAACAAGCTAATGGGGTGAATGAGCTTGAAACAGACTCAGGCAAGCCAGATATTTTTTTTCAAGGTTTTTGCAATGCAAATATGTGTTTACTGTTTTAAAGTTTAAAATTGTAAGTTATAAAATGTTCATATAAACTATGTGGTTTGCTCTGCGGCTATTATACAAAGATTGTTTGTTCATAACTTAAAGTCTTATACAGTTTAAGTGTAAACACTGATTTTTGCCAGATGGCAATTGTTACAAAGGCAAATGCACACTGGTTTTCACAAATTGTTTGAGTGGAGCAGTTATACTCAAAATTGAATGTTTTCTCCACACGTTAAATAGCATAAAGTCACTATTAATGGATACAGCCTGATTAAATGGAGGACTAATGTATGCAAGCAACATAGTAATGTTGTAATATTATAGTAATGTTGAATGTTATGTCTGAGCTTTAAATTGTGTTAAAATTCATATTGTTGTTTGCAATGCATATTTTACTACATTTTACGAAAGTTGCTTTGGGGATAATATTTTTTGTCTGCAAACTATTCAACAGACTTATTTCATTTTTATTATTAGGGTTATTTTATTGTATTTTTTCTTTCAGTCAGCATGTCTTGATCTGGAAGTTCTGTGGTCTTAGTATGAGATGGTTAAAGGGGAGAAAGCTAGGCTGAACTGGGATCCTGCCAACTGTTTTAAGAATGTTCAAGCAAAATAAAAGAGATGGTTTTGCAAGTTATCATTTATGTATGTTTCATTAATTTAATTAAAAGTAATGTTTACATAAGCAATACAAACACTAACTGAAACATGATTGGTGTAAGTACTACAGACATAAATTACATTTGTTCATTCAACAAGATTAACATTGGTGTAACAAACAAATATTTTACTAGTTCATGTAACAAGACTGACTTTTGATGTGCCAAAGTGTTTAAACAATATAACATGAATTTAAATTAATTAGACTAACTTGGTACAAACATGTTAACTGAATAAAAATCAAATTAACTGAATGTTAATGTTTAAATTATGTTACACTTACAAACATATTTAGTGTTGAAACAACACAATCAAGATGGATTGATATAACATGATTTGTTTAGATGGAATATAGGTGGCAAGATGAAATTAAGTTCATCCAATGAATTATTTTTTTGAGTGCAGTAGAGACAGAAACCATTCAGATCTGGGACCATCAGCTGACTGATGATGTCACACAGACTGTGTTTTTCAGGAACAGTGATTCTGATGTGAGCCTGCTAGCTGACAGCAGACCTGATGAAAGCACATGTTCACATCTGTGAGGACAGACTGGACTCTTTGACTGCACCTTGGTTCTCCTCAGAGGTCTGTACAGGAGCATGTCCACCCCCACTGAAGATCTCAGTCACTGTGAAACATAGAAAGCTGCTTGTGTGGCCTCTGCCTCACATGTAGATACAGCTACAGGTTTCTCTGTCAGTCAGACTGAAACAGTGTCCTGATGCTGCATCATTCAGCTCTGTGCCCCAGTCAGCATCACTGGGAGCTACCAGTGTTTCTGCCCTTTTCCTGTAACACTACACTCAGCACAGGCTCAGCTGGTATCCAGTGTTGGACTTTGGCTTCAGCTGCTGTGATAGATCCTCTAACATAGATCAGCTCTGCTACATGTTGTTAGATAAGTGCAGCTGCTGTCATGTCCTGATGTTTCTCTGGCTCAGCAGCTTCTCCATCAGAGGTTCACATGGAGCTGATCCAGTATCTCCAGTAACTGTGTTCTGTGCCTCACTGGTTCATCCTTCTGTCTGTGTGACGTCAGTCAGATGTTGAAGTTAAACTCTGTAATCTTCACTGTGTCACAGAGTTCAGTGAGTCCCGTTATTCACAGTATCAATCAGATCATCAGAGAACAGCTGATCAGCAATCAGTGGTGCCAACAGCGCCTCCTGTGGTGAGAGGATGCAATAATGCAATGTAGCATTTTTCCACTCAACACTTGCAGTCATGGAAACTGTCTGTTGGATCTGTGTGACGTTGCTTTCTTGGTTAGAGTTCCTCACAAATGTCCAGATGATTCTTCTAATGAGGCGTCGACCATGTTTGCAGCTCTTTGGAAGAAAACGTCGCCCTTTGCCATCCTTACTTTTCTTTGACTTCTTCAAATGCAGCTGAACTCCAGCTGGTATTTTCTTGGACTTTGCAGCTGTTTCTGGTCATCAGTTCATTCCTGCAAACCTCTGAAGCTGAACAACAATGATGCTGCATTGCTGGCTGATCCCAAAAGGTTGATTCTGTTCATCTGGACGTTTTCAGAAACGTTTGCTCACTGATCAGGTGACTTCTTCAGTCTCAGCTGACTGCAGCTTTACAAGCTTACAAACAGCACATTTGCACAATGACTGAAAGCAGCAGCACCTGATATATATGATACTAATATAATACATATACATATATAATCCATACTAATGATGAAGGAACTGAGCTCACAGTCCATTGTTCATTCAGTGAACTACTCAGTTTATTTTGGGCCTCAGAAATGCTCACTCTGTTTGTACATCACTGTCAGCAATAGACTCATTCTGCTGTGTGGACAGGAACACATGTGACATCACTTCCTGTTTGTTTGTGACTGAAGAGGAAGAAGTTTACAAGGAATCATTTAGAAGAGTTTCAAACATCAACTGATTGAATCCATGAATCTGAAAACGTGTTTGTGAGTGAAAGAGACAGACATGTACAGACTGAACTATCTGTTCAACAGTCAGAGTGTTTCTGTAACAGGAGACACTCTTTACACTCCACTCAGCACAGGGACACTGAGGAACCAGGAGACCAGGGACTGAACCAAAACCCAGGATAAAGAGTTTGAGTGAATGTGGTGTTGAAGGTGTGGAGGTGGATCAGAGTGTCAGAGGAGACTCTGTAGAAGGACAGAGTGCCAGCAGGACAGTCCACATACACTGCTGCTCTGTTAGAGACAGAGGAGGAGGAGGAGGAGGAGGAGGAGATGGATGTTTTTATTCTATTGTGCCAGACATAACCAGGACCATCATCAGTGCACCACAGACTCCAGGACTGATCATTCCATCCAAACCAACAGTCATAGCTGCGTCCTTTCCTTCTGATGCTTCTGTAACTCACTGATATATAAACGTGTCCTCTCCACTCGACCTCCCAGTAACAGCGACCAGTCAGACCATTTCTACACAGCAGCTGATAAACATCATCAAATCTGTCTAGATCATCAGGATATGACTGAACCTCCTCCACATGTGTCACCTTGCTGTTGTTGTCAGACAGTTGGAGCTCTGTGTTCACTGTGTTTGTGTCGATTGTGAGTTGACAGGAATCTGATGGAGAGAACAAACACAATCCAGCTGCAGTTATTGATCCATCATCTGTTCATTGATTGACACTTTGATGATGACTCCTGACATGATGAAGATGGTTGAATGTGTGCTGCTTTGTTTTCATGAATCCCATTAAAAACACACTTACACTTCCTCAGACCTGGTCTCAACCATCGGACTCCAGCAGGCTCCACCCTGAAAGGAGGAGGGGGGTCAGAGCAGCACAGTCAGCATGCACACATGGACATTACATGGCTCTCACACACACACTGTTACACACTGAGCTCAAAGCTCGGCTCCACTGTTTTATTCAAAGAAATCTACATTTATTTATCAGCACATTTAAAAACAGCTTGAGCCAAAGTGCTGCACAGAGTAGAGAGAAAATAGGAAACATACACAGTAATGACTATAAAGACTGGTCAGGATTGAAAGCTACAGAGTACAAATGTGTTTCCAACCGGCTTTTAAAAATGTCCAGTGTTGGTGACGACCTGATGTGAAGGGCGACTGTTCCAGAGTTTGGCTGCAGCCATCGATAAAGCTCACCTCTGTTTTTACGTCTAGTTCTGGTCAGAAGCTGCTTATCTGCAGACCTGAGGGCTCCACTTGGATTCTTTTGTTAAAGAGAGATAAGATGGAGCCAATCCATTCACAGATTTAAAGACAACCAGATCTGGAAGTGGATTCTACCACGTACTGGTAACCAGTGGAAAAAGCTGCTGATGGGTCGTCTAGCACAGACCCACCGCTGGAACCAGACAATTGATGAGGGAGAGAACTGTGACAGCGCCGTTCCTTCACTTGACCTCAGTCGCTCTCGTCTGCTCCCTCGTAACACTGCTCTTTATTGAGCTTACATGAATATGCACAAGTTCATTATGACGTCTTACACAGGTATGAACAAAGAGTACCAGTCTGTGCATAGTGTGTGTGTGTGTGTGTCTGTGTCTGTGTCTGTGTGTGTCTGTGTGTGTGTCTGTGTCTGTGTGTCTGTGTGTGTCTGTGTGTGTGTGTCTGTGTGTGTCTGTGTCTGTGTGTCTGTGTGTGTCTGTGTGTGTGTCTGTGTGTGTGTCTGTGTCTGTGTGTCTGTGTCTGTGTGTGTCTGTGTGTGTCTGTGTCTGTGTGTGTGTGTCTGTGTCTGTGTGTGTCTGTGTCTGTGTGTGTGTGTCTGTGTGTGTCTGTGTGTGTCTGTGTGTGTCTGTGTCTGTGTGTGTCTGTGTGTGTCTGTGTCTGTGTGTGTGTGTCTGTGTCTGTGTCTGTGTGTGTGTGTGTGTGTCTGTGTGTGTGTCTGTGTCTGTGTGTGTGTCTGTGTCTGTGTGTGTCTGTGTGTGTCTGTGTCTGTGTGTGTGTGTCTGTGTGTGTCTGTGTCTGTGTGAGTGTGTGTGTCTGTGTGTGTGTTCCAGATGTGACCCTGTGACCCCAAAGCTGGTGCTAAGAGTCCAGCGGTCCCCCTAACAAAGGGCTCTTATACTTAACCAGACACAGAGTAGGTGTCCTCCTACACCAGGGGTCTCAAACTCGCGGCCCGCGGGCCAATTGCGGCCTGCCGGACGATAGTTTTTGGCCCCACCTTAATATGAAAATGTAATGTTAGTTTGATAATGTATGACACTTTACAGTGTTGTGGGCGGAGCTGAATTAACCCACCAATCAGGGTGGGATATGGATCTCAGGGGACACCAGCCGGGCTTGATGCAAGCAGGGAAACATTTCTCAATGAGTCAAAGTTCCAGCAGCGTTGCCCTGGAGTCTTTCTTTCTTTCCTGTGCCTGGCTGGCTTCCTCCTTTCTATTGGGCAAACGCCGACATTCGCCCCAGCGCGCTGCGTTCACAACACTTCAAAAAAAGTTGTTTTTTAAGTTGCTGCCCAGCGGGACATTATACGTATATAGATTTATACACACGTCAGTGGGATTTAAAGTTATTTTTCCACAGAGAGAGATCTCATATTAACTCTCACAGTGATGCGTAGGCGGCGGGATAAAAGAAAAGTCATGAACTCAATGCAGCCCAATTTAGTCTGCAGTCACATAGCGACACCTGTTCATCGGCAACAACAGTCCCCGGTAACCCGGACTAATTATAGGGTCGCACCGTAATTTGTGGCTCCATGTTTTTATTTGCATCACTGCGTTTGCATTGCAGCAAACATGAACATTACATATATTTCAATATAATGTAAAAGCAGTCAAAACAACTAACATCAGAAACAGCTGATGTTATTTGTTATATGTCACGGTGTCATTTCCGCTTCTTTCTCCTGTAACAACAGCCTGGCGCCGTGAGCAGTCGCCTTTTTTGCGCTCGCTATCCCTGCACTTTCTACCATCTGCAAACGCCACGGTGTTCGTGTCGTCATGAAAGACATGAACATCGAGCGTAAAAACAAAGGAGACTGCTACCGGCTTTTTATCTGCCGATCGCCGTGCTACGGTTGCAAGAAAAAGAAGCAGAAATGACGTTCTCTACGCGTTGAGACGTTCCCCGTCCGTCGGCTAAACGCTTGATTGAAACTTCAATGCGACAGTGACACCAAGTAGAATTATAAATGTCACATAGCACCAAACATGTCTTTTTCAAAGCCTGCGGTGAAGAGAAAGGTTGGTGATGAGCACCGACAATTTCAGGAAAAGTGGGAAATGCAATATTTCTTTGTTGAGCACAGGGGCACCCCGACCTGTCTCATTTGCACAGAGAAAGTTGCGCTGCACAAGGAATACAATTTGAAACGTCATTACACAACTAGACATGCTGAGCTGGATGCAAAATACCAGGAAGACGAGAGAGCGAACCGGGTTGCCAGTCTTAAAACAGATCTACTGAGGCAGCAAGATTTCTCCAAGAAAGCAACCAAAGAGAATAATGCAGCAGTCGGAGCCACGTGGTTAGTGAGATGATTGCTAAAGCAGGGAAGCCATTCACAGAAGGTGCATTTGTCTAAAAGTGCATATTGCAGGCTGCAAATATAGTCTGTCCGGGAAAGAAAGGTCAGTTTAGCAACATCAGCCTTTCTGCCAACACCGCAGCAGATCGCATTTCTGACCTGTCAAGTGACATTTATGACCAACTGTGTGAGAAAGCCAAATGTTTCAGTGTATACTCAGTCGCTCTTGATGAGACCACAGACATCACCGACACTGCCCAGCTCCCAATGTATGTCCGTGGTGTTGATGACAGTTTTGAAGTGATGGAGGAGCTGCTCACAGTAATTCCAATGCATGGCCAGACCACCGCTCAGCAGATATTTACAAGCTGTGTGATGCCATTGAGAATGTTGGTTTGCCATGGAAGAGGTTTGTTGGAATAACAACAGATGGAGCGCCATCAATGACAGGGAGGAAACATGGACTGGTGGCACAAAACAAACTGGAAGAGGAAGGCGTGGAGGAGGCCATTGCTCTGCACTGCATCATCCATCAGCAGGTCCTTTGCAGCAAATGCCTGAAGTTTGACAATGTGATGTCTATTGTTGTGAAATGCATCAACCAAATCAGATCCAGGGGCTTAAAGCACCGAAGGTTCTGTGCTTTTCTAGAGGAAATGGAGTCAGAATATGGGGATGTGCTCGACTTCACTGAGGTACGTTGGCTCAGCAGGGGAAATGTATTAAAGAGACTTTTTGAGTTGAGAGCAGAAGTGAAGCCTTCATGGAGAAGGATGGAGTTAGTGTTCCTGTGCTAACTGATCCCAAAATGGCTCATGGACTCAGCTTTTCTTGTTGATATGACACATGAGCTTAATGTACTGAACAAGACGTTACAAGGCCAGGGGCAACTTGTCAGTGCTGCCTATGACAACGTGAGAGCATTCTCCACAAAACTGGCGCTCTGGAAAGCTCAGCTCTCTCAGACAAACCTTTGCCATTTCCCAGCATGCAAGGCACTCGTGGATGCAGGCACACCATTCAGTGCTGACGAGTATGTTGATGTCATTTTGAGGCTACAGGAGGAATTTGATCACAGATTTGCTGACTTCAAGACACACAGAGCCACCTTTCACATTTTTGCGGACCCCTTCTCCTTTGATGTGCAAGATGCCCCTTCTGTGCTTCAAATGGAGCTCATTGAGCTGCAGTGCAACTCTGAACTCAAAGCAAAGTTCAGGGAGGTGAGTGGAAAAGAAGACAAGCTTGGACAATTTTTGAGAGAATTGAGCCCTAGTTTCCCTCGGCTTTCCCGAATGTTCAAGTGGACCATGTGCCTTTTTGGTAGCACATACTTGTGCCAAAAGCTCTTCTCCACTTTGAACTTCAATAAGTCCAAGTACAGGTCCAGACTTACGGATGATCATCTTCAAGACATACTGAGGGCCGCAACTGCTTCCTCCCTCAGGCCAAATCTGGCTCGGCTATGCGAGAGGAAACGCTGCCAGGTCTCTAGCAGCAAGGAGTAGGCAAGAGAAGCCATGTTCAGAAGAACAGTTCATTTTCTACAGTGTTCCATTCATGTTCAGAAGAAGGTTATAGAACTGTTAATACAGACATTTCAATCTAAACACAGCAGATATAGAAGACTGAAAGATACACACAAGTTCACTGACTAAAAATATCTTATTATTGTTTTATTTATGTTTTACAGATTGATTTATTTTCTTATTAATTCTTAATTTGTTTATTTATTTTTCATATTTTGTGTTAAAAAATAAAAATAAAGAGATTTGAGAGGATTGGAATTTTTTTAACCATGCCTTTCTTGTGTAAAACCTAATGCGGCCCAGCCTCACCCAGACTCTGCCTGCAGCGGCCCCCAGCTAAATTGAGTTTGAGACCCCTGTCCTACACCATAAATCAGTAAGAGAGGGTACGACCTCTCTCATGGCCCCAAGTGGTGTGTGCATGCCAGAGCACTCTGGAAGGCACACAGAGTCTTTACAGACTACTAAGGATCAAACCTCTATCATTATGCAATCGATTATACAACTCTAAGCATATATGAGTAAATATTTCTAAGCATAAATGACAATCAACAATATAAACCTTACAGCTGGTTTTAATAACAGAATTCATTTGTTTCTCAAACGAGAAAGAGCTATCGAGAAACACTCCTAAATCTTTAGTTCTGAACTTTTCCAGTGGGCCAAGGTCAACATTATCTGCTAATGCTAAATAGGCTGCCGTTATTAACTAATGCTAATTTGATGTGAATTAGCATTATGCACTAATGCTAACACTTTTTAACAATGTGAGTAGCTAATGCTAACACTATTTCCCTTAACTTTATAACATTGTGAACGGCTAATGCTAACACTCTTTTCCCTAGCATTACAACATCTGAGCTGCTAATGCTAAGTAGGCCGCCATTAGCACCTACGTCTATCCATCCATCCATCCATTCGCTTCCGCTTATCCTTTTCAGGGTCGCGGGGGGCGCTGGAGCCTATCCCAGCTGTCATAGGGCGAAAGGCGGGGTACACCCTGGACAGGTCGCCAGTCTGTCGCAGGGCTAACACACAGGGACAGACAACCATTCACACTCACATTCACTCGCACATTCACACCTAGTGGCAATTTGGATTATCCAATTAACCTATCCCCACAAGCTGCATGTCTTTGGACGGTGGGAGGAAGCCGGAGTACCCGGAGGGAACCCACGCAAACACGGGGAGAACATGCAAACTCCACACAGAAAGACCCCGGCCTGATGGTGGAATTGAACTCAGGACCTTCTTGCTGTGCGGCAACAGTGCTAACCATCGTGCCACCGTGCTGCCCACCTACGTCTAATTTAAGGCAAATACGCATTAGAACCTAATGCTCATATCGTTTTCCTTTGCTTTATAGCAATGTGAGCAGCTACTGCTAAATAGCATTAGCTAATAACAGCAGTCTAATTTAATGCAAGTTAGCATCATTTGCATTATAACGATGTGAGGAGTTAATGCTAAGTATGCTGCCATTAGTGGCTAATTCTAATTAGGGGTGAATAATTATTACAAGCTAATGCTAATATCGTTTTCTCTTCCCTTTTAACAATGTGAGCAGCTAGTGCTAGGTAGGCTGAAGCTAGCAGCTAATGCTAAAGCTAAAGATAATTTGATGTGAATTAGCATTACATTAGTGAGGAGTTAATGCTAAGTAGACTGCCATTAGCAGGTAATGCTAATTTAAGGTTAATAGGAATTGGCATCTAATGCTAATACCATATTTTCTTGCTTTAACCCTTTAAAACTGGTCAGAGTGGGCACACTCCGTTTTGCGCAACTATTTTTAAATCCCGGTAGCACTGTAATCACGTGAGCTAGCGCAATAATTTTTTTTGCATATGAAACCTGAGGAGTTGTATTTACATCTTATGCCATCAGCTTGTCCTAGGTTACAGTTTCCTTCCACATATGCTTAGGACTCATATTGCTCTGCTGGAAATAGTTTATTTTGATGCATATGCTGTTATTTTGCAAATTTGCAGTATAATATTTATTTTCGTTTTTCCTGCAGTATATAAAAATTGGTGTATTTCAAAAATAAAACTATGAAGGCACTCAAAATAAATTTCCTGAGGTGGGAAACTATTTTGTGCAACTTTTTTGTATTTACAGTTTTGAGGGATAAGCCTCTTAAATTTCTCTAACTAGAAATATATGTTAAAAAAACAAAAACGATTTTCAATTTTTTTGTAGTTTATTGCACTTTTTTGCAATTTATGTAATTACTATGCACTTAATACATACATATTATTAAAATTTAGGCTGTAATGGTTGTATTGATGTATAGCAACTTGAAATGCTCCCAAAAATGGCTCTACAGCATGTAAAAATATAATATAAGCTCTGGCGGACTTGGTTCTATGGTAGGTCTAAACGGGTTAAATCAATATCAGTAGCTAATCCGATTGTTCAGTCTGACGTCAGGTGAAGTCATTTTTATGCATTTAAGAGCTGTGTTGAATTCAACATTACAAACTGAACATTAGAACTATCCTCTTCTCCAGGATTTTCCTGATTTAACATTTCAATATGACATTTCCAGCGCTTTGTTTTCTCTGCTCACAGACAAAACAGATACACGCATGTATATACAGCCCACGTCCAGCTCTGCATGCACTCCTGCTCCATTTCTATAGAGAATAAACAACGTAACACAATCATTCTCCATTGTTTTCAACTCAACCAGCTGCATTTAATGAAGGAGTTTGAATTTACTTTACAACAGCTGCTGTTGTTTCCTGTCTGCATTCATGTTCTTAACTGTACTCCACACATTCTGAACTGGTGTACCGTAATTGTCGGGCTATAAGCCGCTACTTTTTGCACAAGCTTTGAGCCCTGCGGCTTTTAGTCAGGTGCGGCTTTTCTATGGATTGTCCATGAGCGGATTTGTTTTGTTTGTTCCGCTGTTGTACGGCACTACGTTGCCTGGCGGAAGGATCGGGGTTCAAGAGTGGTATGTTGGTCACATGTCCATCCGTCAGGCAACGTAGTGCAGTACGAGGTAGCGCGAAAAACAAACTTCAAAGTAGCGCTACCCGTTCAGCTGGAGGCCTGGATGATGAGCGGCGATAAACTTGCAAAAAGCAAGTTATGCCCAACTCCACCATTGGATTCTGACAGCGTGGAAAAGTGTGAAAACATCCACGATCACCAACAGATTTCGAAGGGCTGAATGCTGCATGATGGAGAGGAGGACACCGCCACGACCCTTCTGAGGGTGTTCGACTCTGACACTGACAACGAGGATTTCTTTGGTTTTGAAAGTGACAACGAAAGAAAGAAGCTGAGAGTGGATGACGAAGCCACCCTGAGCCTGTTTGTTTCCGACACTGGAGGAGAGGACTTTGGTGGTTTTAGTGCGCAGGAAGATGATGGTGAATGACTGACTTTTCTTCTTGTTAAAGCCGTGTCACTGCACCTGAGCCTAAAAGGTAGTCCGAATCAATTGTTCTGGTGTGCTGTAGGTTATTGTTATGTACTACATTTGTTACTCATTTATGAAGCACAGTACATGTTTCGTACTTGTAATTACCGCTACTTGTACATATACCTAAAAAGTTATGCAAATATGTACCCATAACTTGTTTTTCAAAATATTAATAAAAGGGGTGTGTCTCCAAACAGCCATCTCTTTCCTGACAATTCGCTTTGTGCATATTCTCTTACATATGATAAGTCAACATTGAAACACCTGCGGCTTTTAGTCAGGTGCGGCTAATGTATGTACAAAACAGGATTTTCCCCTGATTTTAGCTTGTGCGGCTAATATTCAGGTGCGCTCTGTAGTCCGGGAAATACGGTAGTTCTTCCTAAAGTACTGCAGTATTCCTGCCAGTACATCCTTTTAGTTTTCCTAACTGTTTCCTCTGATGCTCGTTGCTATTCTTTCCTCAATGCAAATTCATGCTAAGCTCCTTCATATCCATCCCTGTTTCTAAACCTGTAATAATTGCTTTAATGTGTCTTTGGCCTAATTATGAGTCTGTCCATATGTTTGTAGTTCCCCACTTGCTTTGGTTTCTTAGCTCTGATTCTCTCAAATTTATCCTTGAAATCATTTACTGGCATCTCTCCCTCTCACTCCCACTATCCCCAGAACACCAGAGTATTCATCTCCTGGTTTATCCTATGGCCTCTTTGCATTTTCTCCAATCATCCCTGTTTCTAGAGTCTCACCCCATCTGCAGGCAGTCCAAGAGAAACTGCCTCTGCCATTTTCTTCTTCTTAATCTTTGATTTTTCTCTTCACTTTCTCCATTGGGTCTTCTTAGACGCACTTTCCAGAAAGCAGCAACATTTTTTGTGCCCCATTTTTCAAATTGTGCATCTTACTTCAGCTTAATGTGTTTCCTGTTTTGTTTTTACACAGGTCATGTAAAAGAAATCCTACCAGAGACTCGACAAAGCTGAACTGAAAGACAGCACAGGCAATAAATCAGAGCAGCACAGAACTTAAGCTCATGGTCCATAGAAGCTGGGCTCTACAGGTGTACCAGGACAAGCTTAGTGTAAGTCCCTCGAAAAAGTTTCACTTGTGCTGTTTCGGTGTAAATTACTGGTTTGTTTGAACAATTTCATCAGCTGAACCATAAATACTCCAAAACAATTTCTTTGTGACTCAGTGTGATTTTTCATTTTGTAATATTAGCATGTCAAACTCTACATTCTCTACACAGATGAGAAATGAAGTGTATTTAATAATAAAAGTTATCTCTCAGAGACAAAGTTAGTGTCTCATTCAGGTCTGTATCTGAGTAGCCTCAGACACATGCAGTGCTCATATTTTCTGTTTTGTGTGTCACTCAGACCTCTTCCTGACAGGGGCAGCAATTTCATTTAAAGTCCCATTCACTGATACAGGCTGCTGGAGCTCCAACCAGGAGGGTACACACATGATCCAGGGAAAAAAATTATATATGGTCTCTTAGATAAATATTAAGAGGTCCTGTGTTTTACTAAAAAATCAAAGTAGTAAAACACAGGACCTTTGGGTTAGATATAAGGTGATTTGACAAATCATGTCTGTTGTAAATGAGTAAGCCATTTATCGACCTGACTCAGGTTTTAAATCATCATCAGAAAAGACTGAATCCTGACCTGAGAATCCCAAGTGTACACTTTGGACTCTCCACTGCAGAAAATAGAAGCTTCAGTCCTGAATCCTGCAGGTTGTTGTTACCCAGATCCAGCTCTGTCAGACGGGAGGACTGGGAGCTCAGGACTGAGGACAGAGCTTCACAGCTTCTGTCTGACAGGTTACAGCCACTCAGTCTGAAGAAAGGATGACAAGAAGACATGAAACACTTGTGTTAAAGTATATTCATGGTGCCATGAGGAGCTACTACATTTACAATATTTCAACACTGTTTCAGGACATGCTGGAATCCTTATTGCCTCATGTTACAAAAGACAAATGTGGCAGTTTAGTGTGATTTGGATGGATTCATTAAAAAAACAAAACATAAACACTGTTAATTTTTTCCAAATGAAATTGATTAAATGATGTTAATTGATGAAAAAAAATCGATATTGCTTGATCTGACCTCAGCGTTTCCAGTTTGCAGTATTGACTCTTCATCCCAGCAGACAGAAGCTTCACTCCTGAATCCTGCAGGTTGTTGTTACCCAGGTCCAGCTCTGTCAGACGGGAGGACTGGGAGCTCAGGACTGAGGACAGAGCTTCACAGCTTCTGTCTGACAGGTTACAGCCACTCAGTCTGAAATCAAGGTGGAAGGGAGACAAGATCAACCAAACAAATCAGAGCTTTATTGCTTTTTTATTGTTTTTAAGCAGAAATCAGTGAGGTGCTGGTAGATTCTGTTCTTTTGGTTTATTACCCAACAACACACACATACACTAATATTTGTGACTTTTGTAATAGTAGCATTTACAATGCAAAGCAACAGCGATCACAGATTGAAGGGGCCTGAATAAAACTACAATGCAGTGATTTTTAAGATGACCTGTTCTTCCAATTTCCAACAACAGATTTCTCCAACCTTACAGTTAAAAATAATTCTTTATCTCATACTGAATCTTGGTGCACCTCCCCCCAGTTTATTAAAATGAAGAGGTACTGAAGTTGCTGTAAGTGATGTGTGATGCCACTGATTTCCTTTCTGATCCAATACAAAGTAAAATTCAGGCTGGTATCTGCGATACTGATGAAAACTATTCCTTCAGAATCAATACAAGACATCATAAGAAAATATGATGTTTTGTATAACATAAAAAGCCTGAATTTTAAAATATTCAGTTAATAATCAAAAACAGATGTGACTGAAAATAATAAAACTGAGAAACATTTTATGGCCATTCGATCCTTTTACAACCATTGCAAGAGCTTGGTTGGCATAGCCGGCAATACGTTGGATAGTAATAAGTCCGGTGGGTGATGGGCTCCACCAGGGCTGCCCTTTGTCACCGATTCTGTTGATAAATTTTATGTTTAAAGGCTGTATCAAAAGTTCATTCAAGTTACAATATTGTGGTCAAAAGTTCTCCTTTTTTCTTTTATACTATACAACTACGCTGTCTCATGGTTTTAGGACATGGATCTGTCATGGAAGAAATCTATGACCACTTTTAATCAACATTTTAAAAATAAACATGATCACAGATTTACTCACAGAGCCTTGTTGGAGGCTTTGACCACTGGCAGCAGCCTCAGAAGAGCCTCCTCTGAAGCAGAGTATTTCTTCAGGTCAAACACATCCAGATCTTCTTCTGATGACAGTAAGATGAAGACCAGAGCTGACCACTGAGCAGGAGACAGTTCATCTGTGGAGAGACTTCCTGATCTCAGGGACTGTTGGATCTCCTCCACTAGAGAACGATCATTCAGTTCATTCAGACAGTGGATCAGATTGATGCTTTTCTCTGCAGACAGATTCTCACTGAGCTTCTTCTTGATGTACTGGACTGTTTCCTGATTGGTCTGTGAGCTACTTCCTGTCTGTGTCAGCAGACCTCGTAGGAGAGTCTGACTGGTCTGCAGTGAAAGACCCAGGAGGAAGCGGAGGAACAAGTCCAGGTGTCCATTTGGACTCTGTAAGGCCTTGTTCACAGCACTCTGGTGGAGAGATTGAAGTTTTAGTTTGTTAAATAGTTTAGACCATGTAGAGGTTGTTTGTTGTTGTTCCAGCAGATTGAGTCCAGAGTTGATGAAGGTCAGATGGACATGAAGAGCAGCCAGAAACTCCTGAACACTCAGATGGATGAAGCAGAACACCTTGTCCTGGTACAGTCCTCTCTCCTCTTTAAAGATCTGTGTGAACACTCCTGAGTACACTGAGGCTGCTCTGATATTGATGCCACACTCTGTCAGGTCTGGTTCATAGAAGATCAGGTTTCCTTTCTGCAGCTGATCAAAAGCCAGTTTTCCTAGATACTTAATCATCTTCCTGTTCTTGGGACTCCAGTGTGGATCTGTCTCAGCTCCTCCATCATACTTGACCTTCTTCACTTTGGCCTGAACCACCAGGAAGTGGATGTACATCTCAGTCAGGGTCTTGGGCAGCTGTCCTCCCTCTCTGGTTTCCAGCACATCCTCCAGAACTGTAGCAGTGATCCAGCAGAAGACTGGGATGTGGCACATGATGTGGAGGCTTCGTGATGTCTTGATGTGGGAGATGATCCTGCTGGCCTGCTCCTCATCTCTGAATCTCTTCCTGAAGTACTCCTCCTTCTGTGGGTCAGTGAACCCTCTGACCTCTGTCACCATGCCAACACAGTCAGGAGGGATCTGACTGGCTGCTGCAGGTCGTGTGGTTATCCAGAGGCGAGCAGAGGGAAGCAGTTTCCCCCTGATGAGGTTTATCAGCAACTCATCCACTGAGGTGGACTTTCTAGGGTCAGTTAGGATTGTAGTTTTGTGGAAGTCCAGAGGAAGGCGACACTCATCCAGACCATCAAAGATGAACACAACCTGGGAGTCTTCAAAGCTGCAGATTCCTGCTTCTTTGGTTTCAGTAAAGAAGTGATGAACAAGTCCCACCAAGCTGAACTTTTCCTCTTTCAGCACATTCAGCTCTCTGAAAGTGAATGGAAATATGAACTGGATGTCCTGGTTGGCTTTGTCTTCAGCCCAGTCCAGGCTGTATTTCTGTGTTAAGACTGTTTTCCCAATGCCACCCACTCCCTTTGTCAGCACGGTTCTGATTGGTTCATCTCTTCCAGGTGAGGCTTTAAAGATGTCTTCTTGCCTGATGGTTGTTTCTGGTCTGTCTGGTTTCCTGGATGCTGTTTCAATCTGTCTGACCTCATGTTCATCATTGACCTCTGCAGTCCCTCCCTCTGTGATGTAGAGCTCTGTGTAGATCTGATTCAGGAGGGTTGGGTTTCCTGCTTTAGCGATGCCCTCAAACACACACTGGAACTTCTTCTTCAGGGTGGATTTAAGGTTACGATGACAAACTGCAGCTTGAAGTTCTGAATGAGAAGAAAAATAAACACTCAATTCCAAAAAGAACTAATCTTTAAAACATGTTGCTCCATCTTCCATCTCTGGAAAATGTCTCATTTATCCAGCAGCTTAAATCTTTAGATAAATCCTCTTACTGCTCTGCAGACGGTCAGCCAGCTCCTCCTGCTTCATTCTCCTCAGGAAGTCCACTGTGATCTTCACAAACGCCTCTCTGCTGCTGCTCCTCTGACTCTCTAAGCATTCTGGGTAATCTGGACTCAGAACCTTCTGGATCTCCTTCAGCTCGTTCTTCACAAAAGTGATGATGTTGTCCTCCAGCAGCTGGAACAGAATATTTATGAATGAGCCAATCAGACTGAAATCATGGAGCCAAACATCAGATCCATGTTGGACACACTGACGATCCACTGGTCTACAAAGAGCAGCATGGAGATGACCGTGAACAGAACAGATGTAACAGTAGTTGTTGTACATGTACAGACCATAAATATGGAGTCCAGCTGTGTTTGATGCTGCTGGGCAGACTGACCACTGGGAACCTCTGAGCTCTGCTGCTCCACTCTGTGGAGGAACCATGAAGGATTAGATCAACACAGGATAAAGATCCAGGAGTTTCTGCTCAAATAACTTCATCTGAATCAAGTCTGTCAAGTTTTAAACTCTCAGATTGTGAACATATCAGTAATTTTCAGTCTGTTTTCATGGACGTTCTTTCAGTGGTGATGTCAGGGATGATTTTGAAGAAGCTCATCAAACTGAACCATCAGCAGATCACTGCTCCAAAACCAGAACATGATCCGAGTCTCCCTCCACCACCAGAACACCAGCTTTACTAACGTGGTAGATCAGTGTAGTACAGATCAATAACTGATGAGTCATTTGATCAAAATCACTGAGTGCTTCACGTCTGACCCTCTGATGCTTCTGTAGACATTTTGCATATTTAATGAATGTCTGACAGTTTTACATTCATTCTATGAACACAGTGGAAATGTTGTGTTATAGTCTCCATGTTGTTTCCAGCATCATAAATTCTTAAGTTCAGAAAATTCGATTCTTTCTTCACAGCTGAAAAACAACAACATTTATTCTCTATTGAAATCTGCATCGTCCACTCCAAAGGTCACAATCTGAAGGTAACATCTGGTTTTGTTCCCTGTGGTTAACTCTGAGCATCAGTATGGTGGGATTTATCCACTACATCCACACCACTGTGGTTCAGTGTTGTCCTGATGGAGTAACAGCAGCCAGTATGATCCAGGCTTTAGCTGCTGGGTCTCTGTGTGACCTCTCAGACTGTTTAACAGATCAGACACAAAGAGAATCAGAGCAGCTCTGTTCTTTAAAGACAAACATGAACCCACTCAGGTCACACTTTCCCCACAGATATGAGCATCACTGTCCTCAAACAGCAAATGACCAAGTCGAACATTTGGATCTTTTCTCTTTCATTGTTTTCTTTTTAATGAATCTTTGTAACAATCTGAGGATGTTTCAGGTCATATTTATCCAGGAAACACAAACATGTAAAGGAGTCATCACAGCTCTCTGACCTCGTTGCTCCAGGTTCACCACTGAAGTCTGGAGGGTTTCCTTTGGACCGGTCACTCCTCACAGACGGACAGCTGGACCCTGCAGACTGTGACCTCTGACCTCTGCAGACACAAACATGATTGAAGCAGCTGTGATCACACAGACTGCAGATAATGCAGCTGTTTCCTGTCAGTAACATCCTCTTAGATTAGAGTTCAGCTTTTTACAGGAAAACTGGACAAAACTGATTTTTGTTACAAACTCATTTTCATTTCCTCTCAGCTCACAAACACAGTCAGACAATCAACCAGAGTCAACACTGATTATAATGTGAGTGCAGAATTATTTCTGTTACTCAGTGAGTTCAGCTCTCTGACCTCGTTGCTCCAGGTTCACCACTGAACTCTGGATTTAGACCTTTGGACCGATCACTCCTCACAGACGGACAGCTGGACCCTGCAGACTCTGCTCTGTCCTCCTCTTCCTCCATCATCGTCTTCAGTCAGTCTGAGAGGTAAACCACAAACACTCAGTGAGTTCACATTAACAGGAGGAACTGAGTTACAGTCGCTGACCTCTGACCTGTCATGTGACCATGAAACCAGGTCAATATGTCTGTAGGTTCAGTCATCCAGGTCATGTGATCTAAGGAGCTTGGAGAGAAAAGAGACGTCTTTAAGTTTCTGGAAGACGTTTCATCTGAGAAGCTTCTTCAGCTGTAAAACCAAACGGTGGAGAGTCCCAGATATTTAAACCTGAGAGGGAAAGAAAGCATGTCGCTGACCCACCACTGATGTTATTTCAAGGAGGAAACTGAGAGCCTTTGCACCAGGAGCACAAACATCAGCTCCAGCAATGATCCACTGATGTGTTTTTATTCCATGTATGAATGTTGTTATTGACAGAGATGACGTTTGTGTGTCAGTGATGCAGTGACTGTTGTTGTTACCTGTACAGGCTGGTTAGACTCTATGAAACAGATCATACAGATCTCTGCATGTTAGAAGAGACTATTAAAGGTCATGAATGAGACAAAGGCAGGGAGGCGTCCTTTACAGCTAAACAGCAGAGTGAGAGAACAGCCAGCACCTCTACATTTATCACATTATACAGCACATGTATGATACTGACAGGGATGAGAAGAATTTAGTGATTCTGATCCCATCATTGATATTACTTATTGATTCTCAGTAGCTCTGCTCTGACAGTCACCACCATCACTGAGCAGCATATCAAAGACATTTGTGCACATTAACTGCATGTTGTGGCTCAAATGTTTGTGCATGTTGGAGGCATTTCCTCTTTGTTGTGATCAGTGTTGGTCATTACTCAAAACAGTCATTATTACACATATTACACAGAACACTTTGATTAAAAGTAATGGAGTACGTTACTTCATTACTCCTCATAACATTACTTTGATGTTACTGTGTGAAATGAACAAATGAGCATGTAACAACATAAAGCTGAGGTACAGCCCCACACACCAACACAGATCCTGATGAGGTCACGTGATGTTTCTCTGAGTGTTTATGAACACAAATCAAAGATGAAACAGCACAAAGACACTTCAAAGTGATTCTACTGTAGAAACATGAACAGGTAGAAACCTGCAGCCTGACTGCTCATCACTTTGTTACCTGTTCAAGTTCAGCAGCAGCAGCTCACTTTATCACGGTGCTGGTCTGGGGTCAGTGTTTACTCAGCTTTAACCTCACTCTGGGTTCTTGGCTAGCCTAGCTTTAGCTTAGCGTTAGCTGAACGTTAGCTTAGTGTTAGCATGCTGTGTGCTAGCTTAGCGTCAGAGCTCTGCAGGTGTCTCGTGTGTAAATATTAATCACAGTGACAGTAAAGGAGGTAAAGGGCTGTGACGTCATCACGTACGCTGCGTCCTCTGTGGGCTCTGAGTGAACTCAAAGTACAAACTACAAGTACACAAACACGAACGTAGCTCAGAGTGGCGGACACACTCGGCCTCGTTGGTCCAGCTGTGAGTCCGTTACCGTGAACTATGGAGCGGCAGATTTGTGCTGAACTAAGCTGCACACAGCTGATGTTAGCCAGGAAACATTACACACTGACTTTAATGGAGAGACCGGAAATACAAACACACACAGTTTGTTGTGTGAAGAAATCAAACACGAGCTGAACAAACAGTAAAGTTCCTAAAGACAAACTGTTAAAGGAGGAAACAAAGCAAACTTACAGTTTCTTCACACACCAACAACAAGCTCCACTCCACACCTGGACACTAAACACGGACACACAGGTGAGCTGCTTCCTGGAAGGAGGCGGGACTCCACCTGAAACTCAGCACAGGTGGGAGGGGCTCAGCTCTGTGTGTGCTGATGTGTTAACTTTAAAAATATGCCGTCTGACTGCTCAGACTGAGTCAGAGTAAAGTTCACATGCTGACGTGTGGAGACATGAAACCTTGTTGTAGCTGCAGGTGTGAACACACTGATCCCAGATCAGCTCTGCTGTATTTGTAACATGAACATTTCTGCTGCAAAGCTTCAAATGTTCAGCATGTTTCTCTGTTTCCAGTCTATAGATCCAGTCACACTTTCTACCTTCACCTGTGCAGTAAAGACTGAGAGCAGAGCTGAAAGCAAGCGTCCAATCAGTGAGCAGCATCAACACCTGAGCTTCATTCAGACTCTGTTATTGAAGATGTTGTTGGTACAAAGTTCATCTGCTGCTCACATGAATCCATGAAAGATTTATTTCACTGAATGTTTCTTCAAAGCTCGTTTCAACCTGTTGAAGTCATGAATGAAAGTGCAGACTGAGAGTGGATCACATGATGTTTGAGGTGTGTCATGTGACATGTTCAGTATTGTCACACATGTCTAGATTGTCCCTGATATCATAACTGCTCAAACACTGATGATTATATTTGAAGAATTATTCCTGATGGCAGCAAAGTTTGAATGGAGCTCTCTGTCTGTGCTGATTTGTCGCCCTCTGGAGGTCAAAGCACAAACTGCATGATGTCACTGTAACCACCACAGAGACAGGAAGTGTTTTTATGACTGAAACACTGAAATGATGCTAACGGCTGTCGTTAGGCTCACTGACAGCAGTGCTGATGTGTTCATGTCAAACACTGGCTCAGGTCAGACTCCTTCATCCTTCTCCAGCGTGAGGCCGCCCTCAGACCCACAGGAGCTCTGACCTTTGACCTCCTGACCCTAACCATTTTAGTCTTGTTGCATCTGCAAATCCATCCAAACTGTAGCCGAGCAAAAGAAGCTGGAAGTTGTTCTATGAATGATGTTGTTGAAGGAGCTTGGAAAGAAAAGCGTCTGGACTTCTTTAAGTTGCTTGAAGAGGGACATGGACGTCTTAACGCCCACTCACATCCTGGGACATTTGATCACAGGAAATCACATGATGGGGTGGGGCTAGATCTCACAATGGGTTCACCCAAAACCTTGGCTGATTGAGACCCACACCCGTTCTCACACCGTGGCTCGTGTGATTAGGTAGAGGATCAACAGGGGCTCCGTGTCCCTGAATTTAAACTGAATCTAAACACACCGTGCACGATGCCAAGTTAGATAATGGTTAAAAGAACAAGATAAGAATAAATAAAAAGATAAAATAAGGATAAGAAATAACTTAAAAAAATAAAATAAAAAGATAAATAACTGCAAATAAGTACAAATAAGTAACTGAAGACACGTGTGGTCTGCAGATGTCGATGTACATGGATGTACATGGAGTTTAATGTGCAAAATGAACTTAGTGTGCAAAGTGACCTGATGTGCAAACTGCAGTTTGAGGTCGGTCAGCTGTTCAGGAGTCTGATAGCAGTGGGGAAGATGGAGTTGTTGAGTCTGGATGTTCTACATTTCACACTTCTGAACCTTCGTCTCGAGGGCAGAGGTGTGTCTCTCCTCTGGACTCTGTGATGGTAGCTGCTCTGCAGAGAGGGCAGCGGGGTCCTGATGATCTTCTCCACAGTTGTTATCACTCTCTGCAGGCGTTTGCGGTTTGCAGTAGTGCTGCCGTACCATGCAGTGATGCAGCTGTCAGGCTGCTCTCCACAGTGCAGCTGTAGAACCTGCTGAGGATCTTGGCCAACATACCAAATTTCCTCAGCCTCCTCAGGAAATACAGCAGCTGCTGAGCCTTCTTGACCAGCTGTGTGAGTTTGAGTCCCTCACTGACTCAAACTCCTTCAGTGACACTTGCAGCCTTGCAGATTAGTTTGCTGATCCTGATGCATCTCTGGAGCTGATGCTGTCCCCCAGCAGACAACAACAACATAGATGCTCTCACTAGTCCACTTTACCCTCTAATCACATCTCTGACATCTGCAGGTTGCTCCATAGAGACTCTTGTGCAATGCCAGGTGTTTGTGTTTGTCTGTAGGTACACATTAGATATGACCATAGACGCACACACACAAGTGAACACAGCAGCACAGATGGTTTCCACCTGCTTCCCTCTTTCTTCACACAACTGTGAGGATGATGAAGAGGTTTCAGGACGAGGTGGTCAGCAAGCACAGGATAAAGCAGGGCCATGAAACTCTCTGGTGCAGCAGATGTTTAATCAGACTCAGCTTTAGGCTTCTTTTCCCACCTGGCAGCAAAGTAACAGCTTCACTAATGTGAACAGTCACAATGTTAAACGTTTCTATATCTTCATATATTTTTATCTGTTGATGCTGCAGAATAAAGTCTGTTAACAGAGTGCAGGATGTGTAGAGCAGGTCCAGCTCTCCCTTTACTGTGTCCACTTTCATCAGCCCCTGTGAAGTGACACAGAGTGCATGTGTGTCTGTCAGCTGTTGTTTGTTGTGAAGGATGGAACAAATGAACACACACTTTTAGAGAAATCTGAAAAAGCAACACGTGCTTGGGCTCCTTCTGTGCTCGTCTTCATTAATGCTGATCTTTCTTTCCTGTTTGTTCTTTGGCACAAGCTTCAGTCTTTTCTCCCAGGGCTCCTTCACACTTAGAAACACACCTACATTCATTTATACACAAACATCATGAAACAAAGGCTTTGTGAAAGAGGACACGAGATCCTCTCTGAACAGCACATTCATATCAAACACAGGACTGAACAGGATATACTGAGTCTGTGCTGTTTTCATTGTTACTTGCTGAGTATTTTTCCAGTGTTTGAAATGTGACTCAAGTCTGATTCTTCTACTGTGTGTGAACTCTAAGCAGCTGCATTAAACAGCTGCTTTTCAAACCAGGCTCAATCCTATGACTCTGTGAATGTAAACTTTTGTCACCTGCATGAATAACAATCCTTGATCTAGTCAGGACTGCAGTGCTCCTGTGATCCCAGCTTATAGATGGAGGCTAGCATGAGAGGCTCAGCAGCTAAAGCAGCACACCTGGGTCTCCCAGCCTATTAAAAGCAGCCCTTTGCTTCACCTGCTTCACTAAACATTATTATTATTATTTAAGCAGAGTGGTGTGATTGATGTAGGCATTGCTGTGTGACAGGAGGACTTTTCTTGAAACAGCTCGTGTGACGTGAGCTGACGTAAAAACAGTGATGTTAGCTTGATTCTCTTGGCTAAAACTATTTTAAAAAGAGGGTCAATCATGCAAATCTGCCAATAGAAGCCAAAGTTACAGCCCCTCAGAGTTTAAAGAGAAAAGGCCCGTTTCCAACACTCGGTTGTGCAAAGGGAAACAGGCCCACAGTGCCTGAGTGTGTGGGTAATTCTTCAAATAATATTCAAAAGCAAACATTTTTAAGCATGTAAATAAAATTCAATCATTTCTGCTCTTCAATACCTAAGAAATGAAAACTGGCAGATGGTCCCAAAATGTGAAACGCCTGGCTATCTGTGCATTTAGTGCTGCAAGTTTTCACTGTTTACCTTCAGAAGCATAAATCTGCACAGATAATGTTCATATGTGGATTCCTGGTTTTCTGCAGTTAATTGTGACCCAAAGCGTATTTTTAAAGTGGTTCCAGGCAATAAAGTCTAAAAATAAATACATCTACTTCCTTTTTCTGTGTTCCAGCCTCAGTGACTCTGACACAGTGCTGTAATATTTACACCTCTGATGAAAACAGAGTTTGTAGTTGCAGAGAAATACTCGACTCATTTTGGGCATTTACGAGCAGGAACCTCAGAAAGCCCCTCGCTGCTTCACTGGTTAAGAAGCAAAGCAAACATTAGTTCACAGTGATGTTAATTAAGGCCCAAAGTTTAGGAACGAACGTCAGCACTTCACTAATGAATGTAATGCTGATTCATGTGCTTGTTTTGTAATGTGCATGTTGTGCGTTGCTATTTCCCATATTCTTTGGCACTGATAGATGAAGAGTCTCAGGCAGGACCGAGGCTGCCAGCTGCTGACAGTGAGCAGGGAGAGAGCAGCAGAAGCTGGGCAAGAGCAGGGCACCTTCAGCCCCCTTCATCAGTCAGAAATCATTTGGGTGTCTGTGTGAAATGTCTGATTTTTAAAATCTTTTTGTAGACATATTTATTAAATGTTTAACAATTATATAGAAGAAAGACAATGTAAAGAACAAAACATGACAAAACCAAAATGAGTTGAAGTTATGAACTGTTTCTGAGAGACAAATAACACCAGGATCCTTTTTGTGTAGCTGACAGCTGGTAACTGTGCAGGGGCGGGTCTAGCAAAGTGTTGCCAGGGGGGCAGGTAGGGCATTAACAGGGAGAGGGGGGCACAAAGAAATACTTTTCTTTCTTATTCTCATTTAAAATGTCGAGCTTTTAATAAATAATTATCTGAATCTTACAACAAACGTTTTCATCTGATGTAAAATGTATAGAAATCCATTATTGTACATAGTCATTTTTTAGGGTCCCATCATAATTTCTTCAGAAGTAAGTACTGCATATGATGCCAGTGTTTCCCACATTTTCTAGATTCTGCACCAGTACTGTGTGTAAAATGCATCAAAAAGTCCGTTTGATTCTTTCTCAGCTGTCTTTCTGTCTCCTTTCACTTTTTAAAGGTTGCCATGTTAGAAAACATATTTTGCCCTGCCGTGCTGTTTATTGATGTGGCAAATGAAAGGTTTATGAAAACATATCTAAATCTGTCATCAGTAATCAGCAATGATCATGTCTCACCTCTAGTCTCTGTCTTAATGTCAGGTTTCCACCGTGTGTTGTAGATGTTCAGGAGGTTAACTCGACCAACAGTCTACTTCCTGTTTAGAATACCAGGACAGGGAGGATGGTGCAGGTTTAAGTTTATTAGACTGATGCATGTATACCAACAAGACAGCGTCCATCACTGTGACAACAGCGTTTGTTTTCATTCAAAGGCTTCATGGTTTTTCCTTTAATACCTGGGGGGCCGGTCTCCAGTCAAAATGCCCGGGACCATTTTTTGTCCCAGTCCAGCCCTGGTGTCAGATCTGCATGCAGTGTCAATGAGACGATCAACAACAGATCAGACAAAACACTCAGGCGGACACTCCTCTGTAGAAGGAAACATGGAAAGTGTGAGGTAATCAGTGCACAACATCACTTTGTATTTCAGGCTGTTTTTATATAGAACTTCAGCACCAATGTAAAAGTTCTGGTTTGAGGAAGATGAAGAACATTTTCAGGAAGGATGCCGTCTGCAAGCAGAGCTGCTTGAACCTCAGCGCTGAGGTCCAGACTACTTCCTGTGAAGCCACGTGATGTAAATCTGCTGCTGTAACTTCACAGTTTACTGAAGCTAAATGCAACGTTACCATATAATCTGTTTTCAACAAAGGTTTCACTCCGTCCGGTGTTGATGGAATGATTCAGGCCGTACTCGTCAGGCTTCCCGTCGACCACACGCATTTCAGTCACAAACCCCGTGACTGACAACAAGGGAAACAGCAGAAGAAAAGATGTGGAAAATACTGGATGATGATGATGGAGGATTAACCGCGGTGGCTAAACTGTTTCCTGTCTTTGTGGGCGTACTCACAGGGAAGTTTCCAGGCACGTCAGTCTTGGTGGCTAAAGTCTCCATTTTCCAACATGTATCGCTACAGGTGCAAAGACACAACATTAATCATCAGTGTAAATATTTTAATGCTGTCCAAACGGTGTTTGCTTTGTCTGTCCTCTCGCGCTCACAGAGGAAACGAGGACGCCACCTTCAACCCATCTTCAGTTGGCTCAACCATGGCCGGACTTCCTGTTGGCTTTGTGACAGCAAACCACTTGAAATGAGAGCAAACTGCAGTCAAGCACCACTTACAGCAACCTGTGGACACGCAAATGGAAAGCACTGAGAATCATACAGAAGCATAAGAGCTGTTTATGGTAACACGTGTGTGTGTGTGTGTGTGTGTGTGTGTGTGTGTGTGTGTGTGTGTGTGTGTGTGTGTGTGTGTGTGTGTGTGTGTGTGTGTGTGTGTGTGTGTGCACATGAATAACACACTGATGTATGTTAGTTTGATTTATGCCATATCTGAGAAAACAACTGCAGAATTTTACATCAAAGTTTCCAAAGCTGATGTTTTGTTGTTCACTCTGTTTTATATTCATATAGTTTGTTGTTTTTAAATCAGTGGACAAAATAAATATTATCACACAAAATCCAGGGTGAAACATAACCAAATAACCTAAATGGTGAAGTCATTATAGAAGTACATGTTGCAAAGGTCGGCCTCCTGTATAGACTGCTAAACTGTCTGGGGGGGCCCTGCCTGTCCTCGTTGGATAAGCTCCACCCCTTTTCCATAAGACGGAGACATTTGTATGAAAATAGATGGGCAGTAAAATAAAAAATATTATGGATGACTCTGTAAATCAAAGTCGGCCTGAGGCAGAAGCAGAAACCATGAGGAGCACAGCACCACTCCCAGAAGGGCACGAAGTGAAGCCATAGCTGCTGAAGAGTGAAGACGTGATGATGGAGGAGATCACAGATGAAGATCTGCTGCCTGCTGACTCTTTATATAGAAGAGTGAGACTATCTCCCCACCAGCAGCTGCACTTATACAAACCCCAGGTGCTGGGATGGCTTTGAACATGTGACATTTTCTGCAAACACATGGACAGTTTCATAAGCACAAAGATTATTCCTGCAGCGGCAGAATCGTATCCACTGTGTGAGAGGTGAACGTCAGACAGTTCTTAGAAAATGTAGTTTCTCTTTAAGCTTTTAACGTCTCTTTTACCCCCATTTGTCTAAAACTACTTGACAGCCCTTCATGTCAGAGGTTTATTACCTGTGCAGGATGGAGCACATGGTCTCAGTCAGGCTGGACACGATCACTCCTACAGGAAGTAAATGTGATTTTATTTCACCTGTGAAATGATGAAAAACAGCAGAATAGCTCACGCTAACAAACGGGTGTTGAAATGTTTCATTTTCTGCTGTTTCACAGGTCAAAAAGGGCGTCGAAGCAAACTGAAGCTGAGCTGCTGCTGCTGTTGTAGTGCAGCATCTGCTGTGTGCTTCATCAGAGAACCTTCTGTACACAGCAGACAGAGGCTGCTGCCACTGAAGTCCATCTGCTAGAGAGCTTTAAACACTGGTTATTGAAGTGGCTTTGATGATACTGATACACAGTCTTTGCTGCTGTCACAGGACAGGGATCCACCAGGGAGTAGTTGTCAGGATAAAGAGCCTTCGCTTCTCTAAATATAAACTGGATACTTGTAGGAAACTTTGGGAAGCAGCATTTTTCCTCATATCGTCTAAACTGAAGTTAGCTCAGGTGCTTCTTCCATACTTGCTCTGCAGAAAGCCAAAGAGTTTGGAGCTCTGCAAACATTTGCAGCACAGCTGGATGTTTGTAACTTTGGTCACCTCTGTATCATCCCTCAGATTCTTTCTGCACAGCTTTGAAACCACGACAGCACGAGTGATGCTGAGGAGACGTCCAGTTTAAACAGACCTTTATTCCTGGAACACAAACACATGAAGTGATGCTGTTAAAGAAGAACATTTAATCGCACTAATGAATCAAGCATCTGTTTGTCTGTCAGTCTGTCAACAGTTCCTCTGATCGACTTCAGACTTGGTGGGTATTTTGTTTTTGCAGCGGTCAAAGTCGATCAGCGTGTTGCTTTGTCTGCTGTAAATCTGCCTGTACAAAGGGAAACATGCATGTTTTAGATGCAAACTCACAACATGGCTGCATTTTTGTGATTATGTGTATTTTATATTGATTTATTCTATTATGTTTTGTATATGAATCTTTACAAGTGTGTCGATACAAAGGCTTGATTAAAACAAAGGTCTCAGCTGTGCTGTTAGGGATGCTCTCATATTTGTTTCAAATGTAATAAATCAAAGGATTTCAGGCTTTTCATCCTTTTTATTTGTTTGGTTCTAACAGCAGCTGGATAAAAACATGCAGGTGATGAATATAATTGTGTGATATTATGAGCATTGTGAATAAAGAAAGAGCAGAGATAGTAAAAAGGAAACAGGTGATGGACGTGAGATTTTCAGAACAAAAGCTCCTCAGTGAGACGATCACCTGGACACAAGGTCAGGCAGCTGGGACTCATCTAGAGAGCAAAATGGAAAAGTGATCTGTGCAGAACATCACTGTTGATTGCAGTTATTTACATCAGACTTCTTCTCTGAGATAAGAGCACCGTTTGTGGGAAAGATGACAGTATTTCCAGGCTGGATGCTGTTTGCAGGGAGAACTGAATGAAAGTCTCCTGCACCTCAGCGCTGAGGTCCACACCTGTGAACACAGATGAGGTCAATCTGCTGCAGCACGTAGAGCTTTACTGATCAGCAGGTTCAAAGGATTCAGCAGAGCGTAGAGTCAGAGCTAAATGCCACATCACCATAGAGTTTGTTAACAACAGCTTTCTTTGCCCTTTGTCTCGATGGACTGAATCAGGGATACTCGTCATACTTCACCTCAACCACGTCACTGAGAGACCCCAGCCTGACACAGCAGCAGAGATGATGAAAGCAGAAACAGCAAACAGATGCTTCAGTTGTGTTTCTCTCTGTGTGTGCGCTCACGCCCACTTGTGTGTGTGAACTTTCCACGTACCTCAGCTTGTTTCTCCAACATGAGCCATCAGGGCTGAAAAACATCACTAACACATGAATTCTTTCTCTTTTTGTTATCACCTGTGATCATGTGTCTCATGTTTCTGTCATTCACCAGTTCTTGTAGAGTTACGTGTAACTAGACTTCTGTGGGACGTAAATGATTGTTTTGTATGCAGATCTGTACAAAGGATGGAAACACTTGATTACAAAGGAGATCTCAGCTGTGTTGTTGTGGATGGACTTCAACGTATTTGTTAAAAAAGAGAATAAAGCAAAGTGTTTTAGCTGTTTGGGAGTTTTTGTTTGATTCCATTCAGTTTTATTTCTATGGAGTCAAATAATAAGAAAGGCTCTAGAACAGCCCTGAGTTTGTCCAGGTGACACTCCTCTGAAGAACAAAGACAAAGAGGAAGAAGGGGACTCGTTTTCAAGTCTTGTTTCTTTCAAAATAAAAGCTGAAATGTTTTGGAAGCATGATAATATTTCAGCCAGGATGCCGTCTCCAAGGAGACCTGCACCTCAGCGCTGAGCTCCACATCACGCCCTGTGAAAGCACAGATATAAATCTGCTGCAGTGAGAAGAACTTTACCCAACACAAGTGTAGAAGTAGACATTTGACTTTACCTACAACCTGTTAACAACAAAGCTTTCATTGCCTCTGCTGTTGATGTCATGTAGGACTAATCATACTTCACATCAGCCATGCACACGTCAGAGGATCTCCAGGCTTTCAGTAATAAAGCCAAGCAGATGATGTGAACATAGCAATAGTAAAACATGCATCATAATCAGCTGTATGTGTCGACTATGTGGCACCTCAGTCTTGTTGGCATGAAGAAAAGTTGTGTAACATGTAGCATAAGGGCTGCAAAGACATCATGTAGACAGCAGTCGTCTGTTAGTCGTAACGTATCTCCTGTTAAAGAGTTAAATGTGCGTTCTCCATCTCTGTCCTCTCACAGCTCGCCGTACACCAACTCCAGCTGTGGTAACCATGGCTGTGCCCATCAACACGCTGAAGCTGAGACGCCACCCGTCACTATGGCGACTCCAATAGGGTTACCTGTCAGCTGTGGACGCATGAAAGGAAAACAGCAGAAACACAGACATGTTTACTGGAACATTTCCTATTGACAGCTTTATGGAAAAGTGGGTTTAAACACTTTTCTATGTTTTATTTTGTTTATTTATGGATTTATTGTGAAAGGAATTTCAAAGGTTTAATTTGACCTTTCCCCTGTTTTTCATACAGACTGGAGACGAATGGATGGTGCTTTCTTTGTTTGTCTAAAGATAATGAATAAAACTCTACACACATCTTAAACCACCCTCCTTTCTATATATTTTGTTATATAAATGGAAAGTATATAAGACACAAACTGAGCTTATATGATACTAAGGACCCTGGAGGTCAGTCCACCTTTATAATTCAGCACAGCCTGGAGTCTTGGTCTTTTCTTGGATGTTGGTTCCCTTTGTTTCCATCCTCTGTTAAGATGTTTCAGTAATGTTGAGGTCTGGGGAGGCCAATCCATGGCTGACGTCCTGTGATGCTGCATTAGCAGTTTGTTCATAGTGAAAAATGAAGCCACTGCCAATCAGACATTTGCACAGTGGATCAACTTCTGATGGTACTGTCCTGAATTCCACACCTATAATATGTTTGCACGTACTGATGAATATGTGCAGCTGATTTTCAGTCCAGTTCCTGTGTGACAGACGCCAGTCTTTCTGCCTGTGTCCTTCCTTAACAATAGAGCCATCCTTCCACTGAGACTGTTTCTGATGAGGCTTCACTGAGCAGTAGATGGATCCCTCAGCTCATCTAATCGTCCTATTTCTAACACATGACTGTCAGAAACTGTTAATCTGCTGCAGCTCTTTAACTCCTCCACTTCTTTTTTTGTAATCTCTTAGTTTCCTCATCTTTTAAGGTGGCACTGCACACCAGATCCAAAGTCAACATGCTGTTATATGATGGAGTTGAACCTGTAATGGAGTTTGATTTAAACCAATCAGCAATTAAGTGAATGATGATGAGCAAAGATGGTGGAGGTGGTGGATGAAGACCCGGACAGCTGTGGTTGGCTCCTCGTATAGAGCAGAGTGAGGTTGTGTTTGCACATTATTATAAAACCATGTTCACCATATATTTTAGCTGCAGACAATAACATGATTTCTTTGCTGTGGTGATTTTATTCCACTTTGGTAAAATGGAAAACCATCATTTCTTGCTGTAATTCACACATTATTCCAAGAGCCTCAACACGAGCCTTGTAGTCCGACCATATATAGACAAATCAATAGTTGTGTTTGTAACAGCTCACGAACATGAATCGTTCCACATTACTTTGAAATCATTGCAAACTAAACTGGAATAAATGAGTGTTTATATATAGTTTTGTCTCAGCTGTTCATACACAGTGTTTCAGTTCTTATCAGAGTCCCACCGTCTCACTGTGGTGAACCTTTAGCTCTGTTGTAAGCGTGTTGTTAGACCAGGTTTCCCTCATTTAAAAATAATCTCTCATTAGAAATGGACATGATGTCTAAGACATAGAAATGCTTATTATGGGTTCACTTGATGTCACTGAAAAGATGCACATGGGTAACGTGCAGGCCGTCCAGCTCCGAGGTTTATCTCCTCACCTCGAGTCTGCGACACTCTCTCCGTGTCCTCTCAGATAAGGGCGCGCACATTTCTGCACGATCTTCTAAATTACAAAGAGCGATTCACAAAACAGAAGCTCACAAAACACTCATCACAAACCAAAAATGGCTCCACTGAGCGTCAAACTGTCACCAGAATTTACTGATAATCTAAAGACTCACAGAACTCATTTTGTCTCATTGTGTCTTAGTTTGAGACATAAGTGCATGATCATAATACTGTGTAGTTAGATGAGACAGAGCTGATGCTTGCTCTTAATTATCCTCTTCATGTTTCCCGAGCCTCAGCAGTGGAAGCTACCATGGATAGAAAGACTATGACTCATCTTAAATCTCAAATCTTTGTCTCCAAAGAGCTGCTGATGTGTCCGATATGATCCACAAGCTTAAACTAGGATTAGAAGTGTGTGCAGTGATGTGTGTGAAACCTCTGAGGACTCACACGTGTGTGCTTCAGCCCACACACACATATGAAGCACTGCGACCTCACACAGAAGTGTTTTACACATCCAGCCTGAATCCTGATCATTTCTACAGTTTATTAAGTTCAGCTTCACCTGAACATCAGTGATGAAGCTGCTCTGACTCCATCACAGCTCACAGCTGTTGGAATGAGTCAAACAATGAAGAAGGTTCAGAAACAGCTGATGATTTTACAGAAACATGATGCAAACATGAGAATGGACACATGATTTTTTATTAACAGACACTGTTTATGTTTCACTGTGCATGACGTCATCAACACTGACACCAGGGGGCGCTCATCACCAGCCTGAGGAACTGTGATAAGGGAGGGAGACGCAGTGTTGTGTGTACTGCAGTCGGACAGAAGGAAAAACTTCCTCCTGAAAACATTTTCATCCTTCCCAAAAGTGTTTGAGTCAAATGTTACAAATATATAAATACAATAAAACACAGGGTCTTACATAAAATTAGTGATGCAGTTGTGCACTGAGCACCTTTCCAATGTTCCTTCCTCAGATGAGTCCAGCTGCTGAACACATTAACATCTGTATGTAAATGTAGCCGAGAACCAACCTGAGCACTGCTGGGAAAATACAAAGGCAACCATCAAAGTGCTGTATTATCTTATTTATTCTGAATGTTGACTTAGATCCACACCACGATTTATGAAACTATAGAACTAAAATAACAACAATCGTCTGCTTCTTTAAAATTTCTTTCATTACATCAAACCAGTGAAAACTGAGAAAAACAAAGAGCTGTTAGCATGTTCAGACCAACTTTGAGACAGAGACTGTAAAGTTCTGCACTTTAAATCCTGCCTGTGTTCCTGCAAATGATTCACACTGAAAGTATCTTAGTTTAGTATTGAGTGAGCCACAAAGCAGCCTGATAGCTTTAAAACAGGAAAAGTAAATGAAATTGACAGTTTCAGTGTAGCTGGATCTATTATTGGGGGGTCATGACCCCCGTAACCCTGCCTGGTCCTGAGGTCAAATCCACCATCTTTGTTTCAGAGCTTCATGTTCTCCCGTGTTTGTGTGCGTCCTCTCCGGTACTCCGGCTTCCTCCCACAGTCCAAACACATGCAGTTAGTGGGGTCAGGTTAGCTGTGAGTGGTTGTGTCTCTGTGTTATTCCACCTTAATCAATGACTTCCTGTTAGCATGAAGTGCTTCTGTAGGACTGATGTCATTTTCATGGTTGGATCATTTAAATGAAGCTGGACTCAGATGCAGTAAATAAGCTGATTGATCATTAATGAATAAAGCTGGTCAAACACATCACGTGGACACATGTGATTGTGTGTTGTAGTATTGATCCCAATGCTGGTATCAGTCCTGGATCAATAACACTGGATGGATGCGTTCAGCATGGAGCCCCTGAGCTGTGTTACAGACAAACATGGAAACTGACAGGTCTGTGTCATTCACAGTCTGTAACACTTCTAAACAACAGAGGCTGACCCAAGTGCCTCAGAGCCAGGCACGCTCACATCACAGCTCTCTAAATAAGCCAGTTTCAAAATAAGAGCTGAAAGCTGTGTTTGCTTGTGTTAGCTTATTATTGTGGAGACTAACATTCAGTGATCATGTGTTCAGACTCATAATGATTACTCTCAGAAATCCTGATCTTTGTATTTACTGTGTGTTGGATCAATAACTGAGATTCATGGTATCACACAGCTGTGCTGCTGCTGATGTCAGCACATCTGGAACAATACGAGGTATCTGCTACCAGACTGAGCAGGACGTGAGACCTGTGGACTGTTTAAAGCTGTCCCTCCACAGCTCACTCAGACCTGATCCACACCTCAGTGATATTCTCTGACTTCCTCACACTCAAAAAAATCAACTAGGGCATGTGTTTGATTAACAAAGTAGTAATATGTTTACATCACATGAAGAAATCATTTTTATGCTCATTAAATGATTCATTCTTTTTTGTTGAATATAAATCAAAGAAAACTTTGATGAGTTAAATTCGTTCATGGCAATCCAATGAGAATGAGGTCCATCAAACCAACGGCTCTGATAGCGTCATGTATTGCGCATGCTCCACGCCCACCGGATGCGGAAAGGTCCGTTGAGAAGTTAACGAGCGCACGTGGAGTTACTTCTTTGGCATACCTGATAGTGAGGTAAGTAATATTTCTTGATATATTTATTTAGGTTAGTGGAGTGAGAGATAAATACTATTACCGTATTTTCACGACCATAAGGCGCACTTAAAAGTCTTAGATTTTCTTCAAATAGTGCGGCGCGCCCTATAGCGCAGTGCGCCCTATGTGTTGTAAGGAGAACGTAGTAGAGAACACCATGAGAACGTTAAAGGGTGAAGTGTGGGCGTTGATCGTATATACCAGGACAATCGCACATACCTGTATAAAAGAACAGGTATGTGCATTATGCAAGACATCGTTGTTTTAACAACCCTGAAAATGGCAGAGACACGCTTACGAAGCACAGTTTAAACTGAAGGCCATCAGCTACGCGGAGGAACATGGAAATCGAGCAGCGGCGAGAGAATTTAAGATTAACGAATCGATGGTTCGCAAATGGAGGAAGCTAGAAAACAAGCTCCGGCAGGTCAAGAAAACGCAGCTGAGTTTCCGCGGAAATAAGGCGAGGTGGCCCGAGTTGGAGGAAAGACTCGAGCGGTGGATCATCGAGCAAAGAGCGAGCGGGAGAAGCGTTTCGACGGTCACCATTCGGCTAAAAGCAGTTTCACTTTCACTTTTTATGAAACGGTGCCATTTTTCCATCCGGACCAGGACTACGGTAGCGCAGCAACTTCCAGCGGATTATAAGGAAAAGCTGGCCATCTTCCGCTCCTACTGCAGCAAACACATCGGCGACAAACACATCCAGCCCAGCCACATCACAAACATGGACGAGGTCCCGCTCACTTTTGACATCCCGGTGAGTCACACTGTGGAGAAGCAGGGGACCAGCACGGTAGCGATACGCACAACGGGGCACGAAAAGTCTTCTTTTACTGTTGTGCTTGGCTGCCATGCTAATGGACAGAAACTGCTGCCTATGGTGATTTTTAAGAGAAAGACTTTGCCTAAAGAGAAGTTTCCAGCAGGAATCATCATTAAGGCAAATGAAAAGGGCTGGATGGATGAGGAAATGATGAAAGAGTGGCTGAGGGAGGTGTATGTAAGGAGACCAGGTGGTTTTTTCCACGCATCACCATCGCTGTTGATCTGTGACTCTATGCATCTCACAGCCGATGTGAAAAAACTAGTGAAACAAATGAACTGTGAGCTTGCTGTCATTCCGGGAGGCCTGACAAAGGAACTCCAACCGCTGGACATCGGTGTGAACCGCCCGTTCAAAGTAAGGCTGCGAGCGGCCTGGGAGCGATGGATGACCGATGGAGACCAGTTTCACTAAGAGTGGAAGGCAGCGCCGGGCGAGTTACGCCACAATTTGCCAATGGATTGTAGATGCTTGGGCTAACATGTCTGCTGGCTCTGTTGTTCGAGCTTTCGCAAAAGCCGGCATCGTTTCCGAGGAGCCGCACGGCACGGAAAGTGACTCTGACGGTGAAGACAGTGAACCTGGCATGTTTGATGGAGATTTAGCGCAGCTGTTCAATTCAGACACAGAGGATGAGGACTTCGATGGGTTTGATTGATGATAAAAATGTGAGTACCAAACTCAGTTTTGCTCCTGCTTTATTTTTAAATATGCACACTTGTATGCTTGTGTGTTGTTGATGATGACGATTACCGGCAATAGAAATGTGAGTAAGGTACTGAACTCAGGTTTGCTCCTGCTTTATTTTTAAATACGCATACGGTACTTGTATGCGCCCTATGATCCAGTGCGCCTTATGTGTGTGTTAAATACAGTAATGGCACACATAACTGAGACTGCGCCTTTTAGTACAGTGCGCCTTATGGTCGTGAAAATACGGTAGTTAAAATTTTTTACCTGTGTAGTGTGGAGGTTTAGAGGAGTTTTATATATAGCAGGGAGGTTGTAGACCCAAGCATTTTTCAAATGTAAGTCGGTGAATTTAATGTTTTTTTAAAAACTTAACCGGAGTCGCTAATTGTTGCAACAGAGCAAAAACTGATGAGGTTATTTTGGTAAGTTCGTTTTTTTTTTTGTTTCTGTCGACTTTGAATGAGGTGTGTTTCATGGTTATCTGCGTTGGTAGGACTGTTTTTCTTCTCTGGAGTTAGCTAACTTTGAAGAGCGGGAAAGCCGCGTAGAGCCGTTACGTCTTCGCATATAGCTCCGTGAATGACAGGTTACTTTCTGCTTAACCGGAGTTGGTGATTGTTGGTAGTAGTGGTAAGACTGACCGACATGGTTTTGGTGATTTTATGAGTGTTTTATGATGCTCTATCTAAAATTCCTGTTTTTGTCAGTGGAGTTTAGTCGCGGGCAACCGCATTAACTGGATTGATGAAAGGTTTAATTCAACTAAACCAGCGTTTAGGGGAGTTAATAACAAGGAGTAAGATAAAATCTGTCACAATAATTGCATGTGCATTTTCTTTTTTTGTAATATATTCACTTAGTTTTCGAATTCAGAATGATTTAGGTGGATAATTGTTCGGGTTATAGTTTCTCTGGTGCTCTGCATTAAGGCTGACTAACGGTGCGTTCACACCGAACGCGATAGACGCCCCTAGCTGATCGCGTGCACATTTGCACCTCGAAGCGCGTCCAGCATGAACTGGTCGAGCTTTATATGCAATTTTCACGCGTATGAAGAAGAGATCTGGGAGGAAGTAGTGCCAGACGGTATGTTATTAAAATGGCAGCTGTCAATCTAGCGTTTGAAGAAAGAGTCTCCCTTCTCTATTTGCTGTGGAGAGCAGAGCAGTGCCTAAAGGACGTCCTCACCGTACCTGGGTCCATCAGGTCTTCCACAAGCATGAGCAGTTTGGTGAGTTTCACCACTTGCTCCAGAAGCTCCGTCTGGATGACGGCCGCTTTCAGCTGTACCACCTTCTGTCCCTTGCCGAGTTTGAGAAGCTGCTGTCCCGCAGATTTTACCAGCTGGAGCGGTAGACGTGATAAGCGCGAATGCACAAAATGCACCACACAAACTGCAGCGCGTATTTTACTTCGCGCTTCAAAGGCGTCAGTCGTGTGAAGTAGGCAGAAAAGCGTTTTCTCAATGCAAATCTGCTTCCGAAGTTTAGCTGGACCTCCAGTCACGCTTCATCGTGCTCCTCCATTGACTTTACATGTAAACCTGAAGCTCTGGTCGCGTCTATCGCGTTCGGTGTGTACGCACCGTAACAGTCTTCACATTTCACAGTATGTAGATATTAACACAAATTTGTCAGAGTAATAACTTTGTTTTAATTAATTTCTCTCCCCAGAAATACATCACAAAATAAAGCCACATTCCCATGCTCTGAGATTCTTATGCACCTCCTCAACAATACATGGTAAGTTCATGTTTGCCTTATTATTATTATGTTATTTATTTTTTTTGGATGATGCAGAAGTTTAATCTCCTTGACGTTTTCTAATGCATATTTCATTTTTTATCAGTGACGTGTATGTGGCAGTGCAAGCATTGTGTTACCAGAGAGAGCAGCAGGTACAAATTACTTCAACATTATAAACTACATCATCATTACGGAATAGGTCAACATTATCTGTGCATATATGTTAATTGTCCGTGCACATTTAAGACTTGGAGTGGACTGAACACTCATGTCTATAAAGCTCATTCATCTCAGTTTACACAGACAGCTTCAAGTTCAGTAACTTTTAAATGTGAGTTATGTGACTGCAGTGACGTCTTCTCTGAGAGAGATTTTTTTGTCCATATTGGAACACATCTGCGAAGTAACGAGACAGTTAGTTGTGTGTTTCTTGGTTGCCCTTTCAAGACAAATATTTACAATACATTTTATACACACAAGAGGAAGCATCATCCACACACACTTAAAGATTTTAAAGACAGGGTAGTTACACGTGTGGACCCAGTTCAAGTGATAGAGTCCTCTGATAACGTAAGGGCTAGCTGTTCTGAAGATGTATCCTATGGTGAATTTGAAAGTGAGTCAGTGACAGAATGTGATAATAGTGCTGTTGAAAATCAGCCCGAACTAATTGAACGGAAATTAGCAGTAATATTGTTGAAATTGGAACACATATTTCATGTTCCAGCAAAAGGATTAGATGAGTTCTTAGAGGAGTTAGTTTTTCTGTTGAGTTCAGCTAGTGTACCTCTGACAAAGCGTACAATTAGAGAAATTTTTAAGAGCCTTAACCTCCATATTAGTCAGGCTGTTATTGAAGAGCTTGCAAATTCTGTATGTGTTTCTAACCCTGTGGCTAAAATATTGCCACTCCTTATAAAAGAAAACTATACTACATACAAAATTTTAGGGTTGTAGAGCCTGTTGAGTATTTTTTATCGATAGACCAAAGGAAGTCATTTCAGTACAAACGCTATATAAGAACCAGTCTATTTACCATGTGGCCTTTTGGACTCTTCCAAACTAAGTATTCCTTTTTCAAACTGCTGCCTAAAAGCTAAATATTGTCATTATGGATTCCCTTTTTTCTTAGGATGACACAATACATGCAAGACGAGCATGCATCCTGAAGTCCTTGTGTGTCTACCTGAATGAAGACCATGAGAAACTTGTGAAGGAATATACGGTCAGTTACATTCACAAGTTGTTCTGTGTTATGTAATTTGCTCCAGGAGTTATGGGTAATTTCAATATATGAAATGGTAAAATGTGACACCACGTGTGAATAAAAGATATTGCAATTGGTCCTTGTTTTGTTTCATGTCAAATTTCTGAGGTGTGAAACCAGAGACATAGAATTTAGTAAATATATCAGCATATTCACGCTGATTGCTGAATTCCTTTATTTTTTTCATATCTAGACTCAAACAAATGTATTATTGTATTTTACGTCACAGAACACTGAGGCCAACACTGAAGCCATGGAACAAACTGTGATGGGAGTGTATGTCATACATCAGGAGGGTGCGGAGCCTGGAGATGACCCAGAGAACATCGGTGTCCTGATTGAAGGCGTGGAGGTTCTCACTGGTTTGAGGAGCATTGCAATTGCTTGTGCTCTGTTATTTGGACTGATATACTGTCTGAACCTAAGCTACCCACCGGAGCTCAAATGCACTTTTGAAGTCTTGCAAAAGATTATCATGAAGCTGGATGGACAGAGGTTGTCATCCAAGGCACAGTTTCTAAAAAACAAGCTAATGGGGTGAATGAGCTTGAAACAGACTCAGGCAAGCCAGATATTTTTTTTTCAAGGTTTTTGCAATGCAAATATGTGTTTACTGTTTTAAAGTTTAAAATTGTAAGTTATAAAATGTTCATATAAACTATGTGGTTTGCTCTGCGGCTATTATACAAAGATTGTTTGTTCATAACTTAAAGTCTTATACAGTTTAAGTGTAAACACTGATTTTTGCCAGATGGCAATTGTTACAAAGGCAAATGCACACTGGTTTTCACAAATTGTTTGAGTGGAGCAGTTATACTCAAAATTGAATGTTTTCTCCACACGTTAAATAGCATAAAGTCACTATTAATGGATACAGCCTGATTAAATGGAGGACTAATGTATGCAAGCAACATAGTAATGTTGTAATATTATAGTAATGTTGAATGTTATGTCTGAGCTTTAAATTGTGTTAAAATTCATATTGTTGTTTGCAATGCATATTTTACTACATTTTACGAAAGTTGCTTTGGGGATAATATTTTTTGTCTGCAAACTATTCAACAGACTTATTTCATTTTTATTATTAGGGTTATTTTATTGTATTTTTTCTTTCAGTCAGCATGTCTTGATCTGGAAGTTCTGTGGTCTTAGTATGAGATGGTTAAAGGGGAGAAAGCTAGGCTGAACTGGGATCCTGCCAACTGTTTTAAGAATGTTCAAGCAAAATAAAAGAGATGGTTTTGCAAGTTATCATTTATGTATGTTTCATTAATTTAATTAAAAGTAATGTTTACATAAGCAATACAAACACTAACTGAAACATGATTGGTGTAAGTACTACAGACATAAATTACATTTGTTCATTCAACAAGATTAACATTGGTGTAACAAACAAATATTTTACTAGTTCATGTAACAAGACTGACTTTTGATGTGCCAAAGTGTTTAAACAATATAACATGAATTTAAATTAATTAGACTAACTTGGTACAAACATGTTAACTGAATAAAAATCAAATTAACTGAATGTTAATGTTTAAATTATGTTACACTTACAAACATATTTAGTGTTGAAACAACACAATCAAGATGGATTGATATAACATGATTTGTTTAGATGGAATATAGGTGGCAAGATGAAATTAAGTTCATCCAATGAATTATTTTTTTGAGTGCAGTAGAGACAGAAACCATTCAGATCTGGGACCATCAGCTGACTGATGATGTCACACAGACTGTGTTTTTCAGGAACAGTGATTCTGATGTGAGCCTGCTAGCTGACAGCAGACCTGATGAAAGCACATGTTCACATCTGTGAGGACAGACTGGACTCTTTGACTGCACCTTGGTTCTCCTCAGAGGTCTGTACAGGAGCATGTCCACCCCCACTGAAGATCTCAGTCACTGTGAAACATAGAAAGCTGCTTGTGTGGCCTCTGCCTCACATGTAGATACAGCTACAGGTTTCTCTGTCAGTCAGACTGAAACAGTGTCCTGATGCTGCATCATTCAGCTCTGTGCCCCAGTCAGCATCACTGGGAGCTACCAGTGTTTCTGCCCTTTTCCTGTAACACTACACTCAGCACAGGCTCAGCTGGTATCCAGTGTTGGACTTTGGCTTCAGCTGCTGTGATAGATCCTCTAACATAGATCAGCTCTGCTACATGTTGTTAGATAAGTGCAGCTGCTGTCATGTCCTGATGTTTCTCTGGCTCAGCAGCTTCTCCATCAGAGGTTCACATGGAGCTGATCCAGTATCTCCAGTAACGGTGTTCTGTGCCTCACTGGTTCATCCTTCTGTCTGTGTGACGTCAGTCAGATGTTGAAGTTAAACTCTGTAATCTTCACTGTGTCACAGAGTTCAGTGAGTCCCGTTATTCACAGTATCAATCAGATCATCAGAGAACAGCTGATCAGCAATCAGTGGTGCCAACAGCGCCTCCTGTGGTGAGAGGATGCAATAATGCAATGTAGCATTTTTCCACTCAACACTTGCAGTCATGGAAACTGTCTGTTGGATCTGTGTGACGTTGCTTTCTTGGTTAGAGTTCCTCACAAACGTCCAGATGATTCTTCTAATGAGGCGTCGACCATGTTTGCAGCTCTTTGGAAGAAAACGTCGCCCTTTGCCATCCTTACTTTTCTTTGACTTCTTCAAATGCAGCTGAACTCCAGCTGGTATTTTCTTGGACTTTGCAGCTGTTTCTGGTCATCAGTTCATTCCTGCAAACCTCTGAAGCTGAACAACAATGATGCTGCATTGCTGGCTGATCCCAAAAGGTTGATTCTGTTCATCTGGACGTTTTCAGAAACGTTTGCTCACTGATCAGGTGACTTCTTCAGTCTCAGCTGACTGCAGCTTTACAAGCTTACAAACAGCACATTTGCACAATGACTGAAAGCAGCAGCACCTGATATATATGATACTAATATAATACAGATACATATATAATCCATACTAATGATGAAGGAACTGAGCTCACAGTCCATTGTTCATTCAGTGAACTACTCAGTTTATTTTGGGCCTCAGAAATGCTCACTCTGTTTGTACATCACTGTCAGCAATAGACTCATTCTGCTGTGTGGACAGGAACACATGTGACATCACTTCCTGTTTGTTTGTGACTGAAGAGGAAGAAGTTTACAAGGAATCATTTAGAAGAGTTTCAAACATCAACTGATTGAATCCATGAATCTGAAAACGTGTTTGTGAGTGAAAGAGACAGACATGTACAGACTGAACTATCTGTTCAACAGTCAGAGTGTTTCTGTAACAGGAGACACTCTTTACACTCCACTCAGCACAGGGACACTGAGTCACCAAAACCAAACCAAAACCCAGGATAAAGAGTTTGAGTGAATGTGGTGTTGAAGGTGTGGAGGTGGATCAGAGTGTCAGAGGAGACTCTGTAGAAGGACAGAGTGCCAGCAGGACAGTCCACATACACTGCTGCTCTGTTAGAGACAGAGGAGGAGGAGGAGGAGATGGATGTTTTTATTCTATTGTGCCAGACATAACCAGGACCATCATCAGAGCAGATCAGACTCCAGGACTGATCATTCCATCCAAACACACAGTCATCACTGTGTCCTTTCCTTCTGATGCTTCTGTAACTCACTGATATATAAACGTGTCCTCTCCACTCGACCTCCCAGTAACAGCGACCAGTCAGACCATTTCTACACAGCAGCTGATAAACATCATCAAATCTGTCTGGATGATCAGGATATGACTGAACCTCCTCCACACGTGTCACCTTCCTGTTGTTGTCAGACAGTTGGAGCTCTGTGTTCACTGTGTTTGTGTCGATTGTGAGTTGACAGGAATCTGATGGAGAGAACAAACACAATCCAGCTGCAGTTATTGATCCATCATCTGTTCATTGATTGACACTTTGATGATGACTCCTGACATGATGAAGATGGTTGAATGTGTGCTGCTTTGTTTTCATGAATCCCATTAAAAACACACTTACACTTCCTCAGACCTGGTCTCAACCATCGGACTCCAGCAGGCTCCACCCTGAAAGGAGGAGGGGGGTCAGAGCAGCACAGTCAGCATGCACACATGGACATTACATGGCTCTCACACACACACTGTTACACACTGAGCTCAAAGCTCGGCTCCACTGTTTTATTCAAAGAAATCTACATTTATTTATCAGCACATTTAAAAACAGCTTGAGCCAAAGTGCTGCACAGAGTAGAGAGAAAATAGGAAACATACACAGTAATGACTATAAAGACTGGTCAGGATTGAAAGCTACAGAGTACAAATGTGTTTCCAACCGGCTTTTAAAAATGTCCAGTGTTGGTGACGACCTGATGTGAAGGGCGACTGTTCCAGAGTTTGGCTGCAGCCATCGATAAAGCTCACCTCTGTTTTTACGTCTAGTTCTGGTCAGAAGCTGCTTATCTGCAGACCTGAGGGCTCCACTTGGATTCTTTTGTTAAAGAGAGATAAGATGGAGCCAATCCATTCACAGATTTAAAGACAACCAGATCTGGAAGTGGATTCTACCACGTACTGGTAACCAGTGGAAAAAGCTGGAAAAAGCTGGTGATGGGTCGTCTAGCACAGACCCACCGCTGGAACCAGACAATTGATGAGGGAGAGAACTGTGACAGCGCCGTTCCTTCACTTGACCTCAGTCGCTCTCGTCTGCTCCCTCGTAACACTGCTCTTTATTGAGCTTACATGAATATGCACAAGTTCATTATGACGTCTTACACAGGTATGAACAAAGAGTACCAGTCTGTGCATAGTGTGTGTGTGTGTGTGTCTGTGCATAGTGTGTGTGTGTGTGTGTCTGTGTGTGTGTGTGTGTGTGTGTGTTCGTTCCAGATGTGACCCTGTAACCCCAAAGCTGGTGCTAAGAGTCCAGCGGTCCCCCTAACAAAGGGCTCTTACAAACCTTTGCCATTTCCCAGCATGCAAGGCTCTCGTGGATGCAGGCACACCATTCAGTGCTGACGAGTATGTTGATGTCATTTTGAGGCTACAGGAGGAATTTGATCACAGATTTGCTGACTTCAAGACACACAGAGCCACCTTTCACATTTTTGCAGACCCCTTCTCCTTTGATGTGCAAGATGCCCCTTCTGTGCTTCAAATGGAGCTCATTGAGCTGCAGTGCAACTCTGAACTCAAAGCAAAGTTCAGGGAGGTGAGTGGAAAAGCAGACAAGCTTGGACAATTTTTGAGAGGATTGAGCCCTAGTTTCCCTCGGCTTTCCCGAATGTTCAAGTGGACCATGTGCCTTTTTGGTAGCACATACTTGTGCCAAAAGCTCTTCTCCACTTTGAACTTCAATAAGTCCAAGTACAGGTCCAGACTTACGGATGATCATCTTCAAGACATACTGAGGGCCGCAACTGCTTCCTCCCTCAGGCCAAATCTGGCTCGGCTATGCGAGAGGAAACGCTGCCAGGTCTCTAGCAGCAAGGAGTAGGCAAGAGAAGCCATGTTCAGAAGAACAGTTCATTTTCTACAGTGTTCCATTCATGTTCATAAGAAGGTTATAGAACTGTTAATACAGACATTTCAATCTAAATACAGCAGATATAGAAGACTGAAAGATACACACAAGTTCACTGACTAAAAATATCTTATTATTGTTTTATTTATGTATTACTGATTGATTTATTTTCTTATTAATTCTTAATTTGTTTATTCATTTTTAATATTTTGTGTTAAAAAATAAAAAAAGAGATTTGAGAAGATTGGAATTTTTTAACCATGCCTTTCTTGTGGAAAACCTAATGCGGCCCAGCCTCACCCAGACTCTGCCTGCAGCGGCCCCCAGCTAAATTGAGTTTGAGACCCCTGTCCTACACCATAAATCAGTAAGAGAGGGTACGACCTCTCTCATGGCCCCAAGTGGTGTGTGCATGCCAGAGCACTCTGGAAGGCACACAGAGTCTTTACAGACTACTCAGGATCAAACCTCTATCATCATGCAATCGATTATACAACTCTAAGCATATATGAGTAAATATTTCTAAGCATAAATGACAATCAACAATATAAACCTTACAGCTGGTTTTAATAACAGAATTTATTTGTTTCTCAAACGAGAAAGAGCTATCGAGAAACACTCCTAAATCTTTAGTTCTGAACTTTTCCAGTGGGCCAAGGTCAACATTATTAGATAATGCTAATTCTTTTCCCTTACATTATAACAATGTGAGGAGTTAATGCTAAGTAGGCTGCTTTTAGAGGCTTATTCTAATTAGGGCTGAATAATTATTAGTAGCTAATGCTAATACCGTTTTCTCTTTCCTTGTAACAATATGAGCAGCTAATGCTAATTTGATGTGAATTAGCATTATATTAGTGAGGAGTTAATGTTAAGTAGGCTACCATTAGCAGCGAAAGCTAATTTGAGGTGAATAAGCATTAGTAGCTTATGCTAATACCCTTTTATCTTGTGTTATAATGATGTGACACTTTTCTCTGCTAAGGATTTGTGTGACCATGATGGAAACTCTGATAAGCTAATGCTGCTAAGCTAATGCTGTTTATGGGCCCTGTTAGAATCAATATTTCATTCTCATTCTGTTGTTTGACAACAATAACAGAAAAATGTGCACTTGAGAACAAATTTATTGTGAATTCAGCTGTGAATGTACAGTTTGTCATTATTTAAGCTTCCATTTCCAAATGTTAGCTGACACTTTATTAGGTACACTGGTATCTATATCAGGTACACCTGTGACCTAAATGTTCCTGCAAACAGACTCCTTGGAGACCCCTACATAAATATCCATGAACTATCCAGCTAGACTAGTGTGTCTGTCCCTGAAAATATTCCTGCAGGAAGTGAGTGAAAGACACAGGAAATGTTTCCAGCTCTTCCTCCTCTATCAGACATTCTTCATACCTGAGAGTGTCCAGTCTCCAGCCTGGATCCTTCAGTCCAGCCGACAGCTGCTTCATTCCTGAGTCACCTGGATGATTGTAGCTCAGGTCCAGCTCTCTCAGATGGGAGGGGTTGGAGCTCAGAGCTGAGGCCAGAGAAGTACAGCCTTCCTCTGTGATCAGACAGACTGACAGACTGCAGACACACAAAACAACAATCTATCTGTCAACAGTTGTTTTCTCTTTGTCACAATAACATCTATCCGTCCATTGTAACTTTAGGGCGATCGTGGCTCAAGAGTTGGGAGTTCGCCTTGTAATCGGAAGGTTGCCGGTTCGAGCCCCAGCTTGGACAGTCTCGGTCGTTGTGTCCTTGGGCAAGACACTTCACCCGTTGCCTACTGGTGGTGGTCAGAGGGCCCGGTGACGCCAGTGTCCGGCAGCCTCGCCTCTGTCAGTGCGCCCCAGGGTGGCTGTGGCTACAATGTAGCTGCCATCACCAGTGTGTGAATGTGTGTGTGAATGGGTGGATGACTGGATATGTAAAGCGCTTTGGGGTCCTTAGGGACTAGTAAGGCGCTATATAAATACAGGCCATTTACCATTTACCATTTATTTATAAGTGACAATACCCAACAGACAACAACAGTCATCTGAAGCTGTTTAACAGTGTAAGGTAACCGCCTCCACTGTGAGCAGCACTTGGTGATGGTGGGAAGAAGAACTCCCTTTGACACAAAGATCCTCCCAGTGAAAACAGGCTCCAGGAGGAGCATCTACCATGACTGGTTGCAGGGTGAGGGGAAAGAGAAGAGATGAGCTCAGAGAGACAAGAACAAAACAGAGAGACAAAAGTTAAGGACATGCAGTAGTGACATATAAAAGCATCAGGAGTCAAAAGAGGGGAGAAGAAAGCAGAGCATCATGGGAAGTCCACCAACAGCCTATAGCCTATAGCAGCATAACTAAGGGATGGTTCAGGGTCACCTGATCCAGCTCGAACTATAAGCTTTATCAAAAAGGAAAGTTTGAAGCTGATCTTCAAAGTAGAGAGGGTGTCTGTCTCCTGAACTCAAACTGGGAGCTGCTTCCACACCCAGTCCAACATAGCCAGGCTTTCTTTGCTGCTTTGACAAAACCTCAAATCCCAGTCAGAGATGATGAGCATCATCACAGTGATGATCATTTCTCTGTAACCCAGGCTTCCTGCTTCAGGATCTGTGCACGCTCACAGAACAAGGAGACCTTTCACTAAATGGATGGACTGAGCTCAGCCTACAGATGAACTGGTGCCAGAGATCATAAAGAACATCAAACAGTCAAATTCAACACTTTAATGGAAATATGAGATTGATGCTGCAGACAATCATGAACCTGCTGAATTCATGAACATCAAGAATGCAGCGAGTGGTAAAATAAAGATTTGACCTCAGTGTGCTCAGTGTTCCTGTCTATTCCTAACATATTCCTAACATGATAGCTGCACTTTAGAGCTCTAAAACTGGAACTGACACATGTTTAAACTCTACATGTTACTCAGTACATTCAGTTCTGACACTCGCCCACAGTCCAACAAAGGAAACATGGAGATCACATCAGTTTGTCACCAAAGTCTAATTATTAGGGCAACTTAACCTGTTATAATCTCGTTAACTCATTAACTGATTAACGTCAGCAATTATTTTAATCACAGTTTTTAAAATCATGATTATTGTGAAAGTGCTCACTGGCTCTGAATATAACAGCCATGGGTCACAGGAGGGATGTTGATCAGTGCTGGCTTGAAATGGGCGTCATTATGCGTCTCAGCCAATGGGAGCATTGAGGGTGGGCCTAATACTACTGCAGCGCTCAGATGACCCAGGACAGAGAGAAAGGGGCGGGGACAGAAACATGGAGACAGGTACAGAGCTTTGACATGTTCATTTTAAACTGTTCCAGGAGGCAGTGTTGATACAACTAAAGTTATCTGTTGTTGAAGAAGTCGGTCTGAGGAACGTTCTTAGGATCAACAAATGACGGCATGTATGAGCCTCAAGACGCAGCATCACAAGAAGAACACATGAGCTGTAGAAAAAGGAGAGACTACGAAAGCCACGGCGTTACAACATGAACCAGCTGTTGGTCTCTCTGGAGACTACTGGGCGTGGCTGGGTAACCATGGTTACCTGGGAGTTACAGAAACGTGCAGAACATGTGATTCATGTTGCACAGCAGTGGGACATTTGAAATAAAGTCAGCACACTCAGTACAGATAGTGCATCAAATATGATGCTGCTGCCAGACGTCTGCCTTTGAACACGTCCCTGCATCGCGCACAACACCAAGGTTGCCATGGCAATCACAGCTGACAGGGACAAAGTGCACAGCTGGAAGCCTGCAGGTATATTTAACATGATGTATTTCTCAGTGTCCTGTCGGTGTGTGAGAGACAAACAGCCTCTGTATGTGTGTGTAAATACAGCATGAATATGTAGAGGACATGTTTGTGGATATAAGTAAATGAAAGCTCTGCGTCATTTGAATCTTTGACTCTTGTTTCTGTTGCAGGTCTGTGACTGAACTTCTGGGAGGAGAAACGTTGGTTTCATGCTCTGTGATTCTGTGTTTTGTCATCTCTCTCAGGTGATGGAGAGCTCAGATGATGACCCCTGCCTACGTGGCCACTTCAACTGTGAGAGACAGAATGTGAAAAAAAAATCCATGAATCCACATGGTAGGATTTGTAAAGAATTTATTGGTAAATCAGGGTGGAAAATAAGTATTTGGTCAATAACAAAAATACAACTCAATACTTTGTAACATAACCTTTGTTGGCAATAACAGAGGTCAAACGTTTACTATAGGTCTTTACCAGGTTTGCACACACAGTAGCTGGTATTTTGGCCCATTCCTCCATGCAGATCTTCTCGAGAGCAGTGATGTTTTGGGGCTGTCGCCGTGCAACACGGACTTTCAACTCCCGCCACAGATTTTCTATGGGGTTGAGGTCTGGAGACTGGCTAGGCCACTCCAGGACTTTCAAATGCTTCTTACGGAGCCACTCCTTTGTTGCCCGGGCGGTGTGTTTTGGATCATTGTCATTTTGGAAGACCCAGCCTCGTTTCATCTTCAAAGTTCTCACTGATGGAAGGAGGTTTTGGCTCAAAATCTCACGATACATGGCCCCATTCATTCTGTCCTTAACACGGATCAGTCGTCCTGTCCCCTTGGCAGAAAAACAGCCCCATAGCATGATGTTTCCACCCCCATGCTTCACAGTAGGTATGGTGTTCTTGGGATGCAACTCAGTATTCTTCGTCCTCCAAACACGACGAGTTGAGTTTATACCAAAAAGTTCTACTTTGGTTTCATCTGACCACATGACATTCTCCCAATCCTCTGCTGTATCATCCATGTGCTCTCTGGCAAACTTCAGACGGGCCTGGACATGCACTGGCTTCAGCAGCGGAACACGTCTGGCACTGCGGGATTTGATTCCCTGCCGTTGTAGTGTGTTACTGATGGTGACCTTTGTTACTTTGGTCCCAGCTCTCTGCAGGTCATTCACCAGGTCCCCCCGTGTGGTTCTGGGATCTTTGCTCACCGTTCTCATGATCATTTTGACCCCACGGGGTGAGATCTTGCGTGGAGCCCCAGATCGAGGGAGATTATCAGTGGTCTTGTATGTCTTCCATTTTCTGATGATTGCTCCCACAGTTGATTTTCTCACACCAAGCTGCTTGCCTATTGTAGATTCACTCTTCCTAGTCTGGTGCAGGTCTACAATACTTTTCCTGGTGTCCTTCGAAAGCTCTTTGGTCTTGGCCATGGCGGAGTTTGGAGTCTGACTGTTTGAGGCTGTGGACAGGTGTCTTTTATACAGATGATGAGTTCAAACAGGTGCCATTCATACAGGTAACGAGTGGGGGACAGAAAAGCGTCTTACAGAAGACGTTACAGGTCTGTGAGAGCCAGAGATTTTCCATGTTTGAGGTGACCAAATACTTATTTTCCACCCTGATTTACCAATAAATTCTTTTGTTCTTCTCTTGTTAGAAAGACGCAGTCCCAGCAGTTAGCTTGTCTGCTAGTTAGCTGAGAGCTAGCTCAGTTGTACATTGAATACCAAACCGTGTAAACCAGGGGTGTCAAACATATGGCCCGTGGGCCAAATCCAGGCCTTGAGATAATTTCGTATGTCAAATATTGATGAATTTTCAGGCTTGCTGATAATCAATGTGAGCACGGCTGAGATGTTATTCTGATGAGCAAACCATGTGGCCAAACACTTTAAGAGACAGACTGGGATCATACCATTATGTGAAAGAAGACGGAAATGTCCCATAGACAGCAAGGGTAGTGGTAGAGACCAGTACACAGAGAAATGGGAGCTGTATTGAAATGCAAGCGTGTCAGGAAAGAGTGAAAAGGCAAAATGAGCAGACTCTGGCTGCATTTCAGTGATACTGGAGAGCACAAAGCTGAGTGCAACATTTATATAGGAGATATACAGGAGACGCTGAGAGCAGAACTGATAAAATTAGGAGCTGGCTAAAGTGAGACCCATTTTTATTTCCACCCATTTTCCATTGTGGAGGACAAAAGGTTTCAAACTGGTCCAGGTCTTAAACCTCACGTGTTCTTCCTAATAGCAGTAAATGGATAGAAATAAGGCTTTTATGAAAACACTGAATAAAACTTTCTGCCTTTAAAAAGACTAAATGTACAGTTCAGTATTGAATACTACATAAAATAAACTATATATAAAGTGTGTCTGAATGGCAGAGATGCAGAAATATGTGCATGTAGCACAGAGCCACAGCTCAGTGTCTGAATGAGTCTCACAGACCTGAATGTGCTGTTGAAGCCATTTATAATTATAACGTAATTCTTTACTCGTTTGATCTGCTCCTTACCACAAGCCACCAGACGTAGAAGGTTTTGGACTTTTAACTATATTTTCTCAAGTTTTACAACTTTTCTTACTGTTAAAAACCTCGTTATGGCCATTCATGCTATACAAAGTAATTAGACATGTGTGGTATCTACAGAAACGTCAGAATCTCAGCTAAAAGTTCACAAAACCATCTCAACAACCACCAAACAGCTGAAACAGCAGGTGAACAGATCACACAAAAAAGATGTAAACACAAATCCCCCTGATCATCTGTTTTTTAAACATGAAGCGTCGTTTTGGACGTTCATTTACTGCTGGTTCAGTGAATTTTGGTTGGACAGTGATGAAACCTGCAGCCTCAGAATCTGTGAGAAGTCTGCTTTCAGCTCGCAACAGCATTGTTGTGTTGTGTGCTGTGGATCCACCTCTGCAAACTCATCACTGTTTCACCATCATGTTTCTACTTAGACAATAACAAAGGAAGCAGTTCCCAGGAACTACTTCCTGTCTTGTTAACATAAGAGTACGTTGCCCTTCAAAACACCTCCACTTCTCCTCTTATTAGAGGACTGCCTTATTATTAATCTGCTAATTCTGTCAGTTGATGAAAGAAAAATGCTTGATCTCACCTGAGAGTTTCCAGTGTACAGCGTGGACTCTTCAGTCCTTCAGACAGAAGCTTCACGCCTGAATCCTTCAGGTTACTGTTACTCAGGTCCAGCTGTCTCAGATTAGAGGTCTGAGAGCTGAGACCTGAGGCCAGAGCTTCACAGCTTCTCTCTGACAGGTCACAGTGACTCAGTCTGAAAAATAACAGATAAACAATTACAAAAATAAAACACTTATGTTGAAGCGTAATGAGATACTATTATATTTAGCAATATTTCATCTTGTTTTTGTCAAGAAACTGAGCACTGATGCAGAGCAACATGTGGAGAGAATCAGAGGAGAAGAAGTGAAGAGAGAACAGCAGTAAAACAACACTGAATTGTTCAGTGTGCTTTTGATATCAACAGAATGTGTCAAATTTCTTTATTTTGTATTTGTTTTAGTAGAATTGATGATTATCACTTAGATAACAACCACAGGCCAGGTCTAAATTGCACTTTGGTGACAGTTACACCCAGAAATATTTCAGAAACGTGGACAATTTGTGCTCCATTGTATTCAGTATTGAACAAACCGAGTACCGATGACCACTTAATATTTTTGATATTTTATTTGAGTTGTTCCACCTGATCTGTGTTAACTAAAATAAACATTTAAAAGCTAAAGCTATGATCACATATGTACTTACAGAGCTTTGTTGGAGGCTTTGACCACTGGCAGCAGCCTCAGAAGAGCATTTTTAAAGGCTCATGTTCTCACTTAGATCATTTATTTCTACTTACATTTCATTCTGGGAAAAATGGGGATTACTTTGAAAAAGGGAACTATTTTCCCCAAAAATCAGCCCTGGATTAGTAAATCACTCCAACATGTTCTCAGGCAGAAGAAGCTGTCTTGTTATGAGGGAGAGAAGAAAAGTAAGTAAGTAAAACTTTATTTATATAGCACGTTTCAAGATAAAAATCACAAAGTGCTTCACAGAAGCTAAAACCTAAAAATAAAAATCAACTAAAAGCAAGTTTAAAAAGATGGGTTTTTAGCTGTTTTTTAAAAGCGACCACTGAGTCCACAGATCTCAGGCTCAAAGGGAGAGAGTTCCACAATCTGGAGGCCACAGTTCCAAAAGCTTTGTCGCCTTTTGTTTTCAGCCTCGTGTGTTGGACAGCAAGCAAGCCCTGGTCACATGACCTCAGGGACCTGCTGGGAATGTATGGATGTAAAAGTTCACTTATATATGTTGGTGCTTGTCCATGCAGGGCCCTGAAAGTCAAGGTCAAAACCTTAAACTGGATCCTGAATTTAATGGGGAGCCAGTGCAGCTGAATCAGCAGGGGTGTGACATGGGAAAACTTGGAGGACTTGGTCAGAAGCTTTGCAGCAGCGTTCTGAACAACTTGCAGACGCTCCAAAGAGGCTTTACATAAACAAGTAAACAAAGAATTACAGTAGTCCAGACGAGATGAAACAAATGCATGAATGACAATTTCTAATTCGGAGCGCGATACAATGGGACTCAGCTTAGCAATGTTTCTCAAATGATAAAAACAGGAGCGAACCAAAGATTTTACATGGGCATCCAAAGTCAGAGCTGAGTCAATACTAACACCAAGGCTCCTGATAGACGGTTTTGCAAATGTAGCAAGTGGACCTAAGTTTTCCATAACACTAGGTACAAAAGTTTTAGGAGCACAAACAAGAACTTCAGTCTTCTCCTCATTTAGTTGAAGAAAGTTTCCAGCCATCCAACATCTAATGGAGTCTATGCGCTTGTGCAAAATCTGTAGCTTGGAAACATCATGGGGCTTAAAGGAGATGTATACCTGAATATCATCTGCATAGCAGTGATACGAAATGTCCTTAAAAGTGCTTAATAAGTGTTGAAGAGGAAGTAAATACAGTAAGAACAATAAAGGCCCCAAAACTGAACCTTGTGGCACACCATAGGTAAGAAAAGTAGAAGAGGAACTGTACTTAGAGGTAGCCACAGAAAAGGATCGTTCATGCAAATAGGATTCAAACCAGTCCAAAGCAGCCCCTGATATACCCACCCAGTCTCTCAGCCTATCTAGCAGAATATGATGGTCCACAGTATCAAAGGCGGAGGTCAGGTCCAACATCAACAGAACGGAGCATTCTCCTGCGTCACATCTCATCAAAATGTCGTTGGAGACTCTAAGAAGTGTAGTTTCAGTAGAATGAGCTCTACGAAAGCCAGATTGGAATTTATCCAGAATGCTGTATTCATCTAGAACAGCTATAAGCTGCTTAGCCACAACCTTTTCTAAAATCTTAGAAATGAACGGTAATTTTGAAATCGGTCTGTAGCTACTGAGAAGAGAAGCATCAAGCTTAGGTTTTTTTAACAGTGGGTGAATAACAGCATTCTTACAATAAACAGGGACCTGACCAGAAACCAGTGAGGTATTGATAATTGTGAGCACACAGGGACCAATAGACTGAAAGACATTTTTAAACAAAGATCCAGGTAAAATATCAAGAGAGCAGGAGGATGCTTTCATTGAATTAACCAACTTGACCAGCTCAGGTAAGGACGCAGGTAAAAATCTTTCTAACATTACAGGCCTAGCTTGAGTTGGAGCAGACAAGAGAGACACAGAAGGAGAGATATTGTTCCTCACGTTACTGACTTTTTCAACGAAGAAAGAAAGAAATTTTTCACAATATTCATTTGATGAAATTGGGACAGCTGGTGGAGCAGGTGCAACAATATCACTAATGGTGTCGAATAGTACCTTAGGGTTACCTCTGCTCTTAGACACTAAGTCTGAGAAATAGGCCGCCCTCGCATCTCGAACTGAAGTGTTAAAAGAGACTAAAAGGTCCTTTAAATGAAGGAGATGGACATGCAAACGCGTTTTCCTCCATAAACGCTCAACCTTACGGCAGCAACGCTTTAAGAAGCGAATGCTGTCATTTGACCAGGGAGACGACTTTGAAACCGGAGCTAGTCTAACTTTGACAGGACAAACATTGTCTAAAATACAAAGACAATGATTATTAAAAAGATTTGTTAAAAAATGAACATCATTATAAGGAGATAAAACTAAATTAAAAGCATCGGAAAATTTAACAGCACTAGAGGAAGTTAAGATGCGAGAGCTAACCACATGTCGAATAGGAGAGAGGGACAAATGGAAAGACAGGTTAAAAAGAATACAATGATGATCCGAAATAAAAATGTCCTCAGTACAAATAAAATCAATGTTTAAACCTAAAGTAAAAACAAGGTCCAGTGTGTGTCCTTTGGTGTGTGTGGGACCAGACACATGCTGAGTAAAATGAAAAGAATCCATGACGCTGAGGAAACCTCTGGCAAAGAGAAAACAGAAAAGCAGCTAAAATCAGATGTAAAAGTAAAGCAGAGCATGAGCTGAATAAAGGACACTCAAGGCTGGCTTGGAAAGGAATGAAGTCCATGGTGGGGATGCAGAACAAGGAGCAAAGATGAATGTGATGCTGAATCACCAGAAGACTTGGACTCATTTGATTCCAGCTTTTTTTTATTTATTTTTTTATTGACATTTTAGAATCACTATACAATACCATCAACTTCAGCTTTCTTTCAGTACATATATTTTTTTCTTTTTTTCTATATTTAAACAACTAAAATATCCATACAATAAGAATGAAAGAAGAAGAAGAAAAGAAAAAGAAGCAAAACAGGAAACAACAAACAACATAAATAAAAAATACATAAGGAAAAAGAAAAAGGAAAGAAAAATAAATAAATAAATATAGGGAGTGTGTTTTTGTTTCCATTAATGTAACTAATTTTTCCTCTAGTCTTCTAGTAGTTAACAAAGTCAAAATCTAATGCAAAAGCAAAAACTGGCCTGCGTTTTCTAATGTAGTCCATCCATTTCTTCCATCGTGATACAAACAGGTCCCTCTTGTAGTTCACATCTGCTGTCATTTTCTCCATCCTGTAAATGTCCAGTGTGATGTTCATCCACGTGTTCATAGTTGGGCTCTCTGAAGAAAGACATTTTTTTGTGATGGCTTTTTTGCCTGCTGCCAGTAAAATATTAAACAAGTATTTATCGTTCTTTGTCCATCCTTCTGGCATAAGTCCAAAACGTAGAGTTTTACTTTCCAAAGGTAAATATCTTCCAAATGTCTCGTGTATCGCTGCATGTATTCCCTTTCAATAAGTTTTAATAACATGACAGTCCCAGAAAATATGATAGTGATTTGCATTTGTATTTCCACAATTTCTCCAGCAAGCGGGAGGCTTACCTTCATAGTGAGATTTTTGGTGAGGTGTAATAAAATATCTTATCAGGCATTTCCACCCAAATTCCCGCCAGCTCTGTGAGCTACTACATTTCCATTGATATGCCCATATTGTTGTCCACTCTTCCTCCTTTATCTCTATTCCTCCCTCCATTTTCCATTTTGTTTTGATATACAAGGTTGAGTGTAATTTCATATTTGTTAATCCTTTATAGAGGTCACCTATAATACCTCTATTTTTATTTGAACTGCCCTTTTAAATACATCTAGCAGCTGTTTACTCAATTCAGCCTTAGCTTTTATCGTTTTATTGACAAAATGCCTCATCTGTAGACATCTATAAAAATCCTGTGTTTCTAATGAATATTTGTCTTTCATTTTATCAAAACTAATTAGTCTGCCTTCCTCCATTACCATACATAAAGCTGTTAATCCTTTATATGTCCAATCTTTGAATCTGGTGTCCAATTTATTTGGAGCAAAATGTGTGTCATATGCACACCACTTAAGAACTGCTATATCCTCTTCTAGTTTATATTCTTTTATTACTGTTTCCCAAATTTTAAAAGTCAACTTGATCCATGGATTTTCAATAGTTTTTATTAAATTTTGCAAGCTTCTGTCTGCTATAATAGCTTATATGGGGATGGAGGTCAGACTCTCCTCAATAACTTTCCATTGAGCGTCATATGAAGGATTACATCAGCATATCATAGGCCTTAATTGTGCTGCCCAATAATATTCCCTAAGAGAAGGTAAGCCCCACCCCCTTTTCCTTTGTTAAGTTGTAGGGTTTTAAATCTAATTCGGGGCCTTTTTCCTTGCCATATGTATCTTGACAAAATTGTATCCCATTCATTAAACTGTTTCTGGTTAATTTCTATTGGTAATGTTTGAAATAAATATAATAATTTAGGAAGAATATTAATTTTAATTGAGTCTATTCTAAAATATAAACTTAAATATGGAATTAGATCAGAATCAGAAGACCCTTATGAAAAGGATATCGAGGGAACAGTTTACCCTGCCCGGGATAGGGTTACCGGGGCCCCGCCCTGGAGCCAGGCCCGGGGAGGGTGCCCGAGGGCGAGCGTCTGGTGGCTGGGCCTTAGTCCATGGGGCCCGGCCGGGCACAGCCCGAAGAGGAGACATGGGCCCATCCTCCGGCAGGCCCACCACCCGCAGGAGGCGCCATAGGGGTCGGGTGCATTGTGTGCCGGGTGGCGGCCAGGAGCGGAAGCCCTGGCGGACTGACCCCCGGCTGCCAAGACTGGCAATTGGGACATGGAATGTCACCTCTCTGGTGGGGAAGGAGCCTGAGTTAGTGCGTGAGGTTGAGAGGTACCGGCTAGATATAGTCGGGCTCACCTCTACGCATGGCTTGGGCTCTGGAACCAGTCTCCTGGAGAGGGGCTGGACTCTGTCTCAGTCTGGAGTTGCCCCTGGTGAGAGGCGGCGGGCTGGGGTGGGTATTCTAATATCCCCTCGGCTTGCTGCCGGTACGTTGTGGTTTTTCCCGGTGGACGAGAGGTTTTGTTCCCTGCGCCTTAGGGTCGGGGAACGGGTCCTGACTGTCATCTGCGCTTATGCGCCGAGTGGCAGTTCAGAGTACCCAGCCTTCTTAGAGTCCCTGGGGGGGGGGGGGGGGGGGGGGGGGGGGGGGGGGGGGTGCTGGAAGGTGCTCCACCTGGAGACTCTGTTGTCCTGCTGGGAGACTTAAATGCTCACGTGGGTAATGACAGCAAGACCTGGAGGGGCGTGATTGGGAGGAACGGCCTCCCTGATCTGAACCCGAGCGGTGCTTTGTTATTGGACTTCTGTGCTAATCACAGTTTGGCCATAACGAACACCCTGTTCGAACATAAGAGTGTCCATAAGTGCACGTGGCACCAGGACGCTCTAGGCTGTAGGTCGATGATCGACTTTGTAATTGTATCACCAGACTTGCGACCATATGTTCTGGACACTCAGGTAAAGAGAGGGGCTGAGCTGTCAACTGATCACCACCTGGTGGTGAGTTGGATCAGGTGGCGGGGGAGGACGCTGGACAGACCTGGTGCACCTAAACGCGTAGTGAGGGTGGGAACGTCTAGCAGAGGCCCCAGTCCGCGAGATCTTCAACACACACCTCCGGCAGAGCTTCAACAGCATTCCGAGGGAGACTGGGGACATTGAGTCCGAATGGACCATGTTCAGCGTCTCCATTGCCGAAGCTGCTGCATTGCGCTGCGGCCGCAAGGTGGTTGGTGCCTGCCGTGGTGGTAATCCCCGAACCAAATGGTGGACACCAGAGGTGAAGGGAGCCAACAGGCTGAAGAAGGAGTCCTATCGGGCTTGGTTAGCCTGTGGGACTCCGGAGGCAGCCGACAGGTATCGACAGGCCAAGCGGAATGCGGCTCGGGCAGTGGCTGAAGCAAAAACTCGGGTGTGGGAGGAGTTCGGAGAGGCCATGGAAAAAGACTTTCGGACTGCCTCGAAGAGATTCTGGCAAACCGTCAGGCGTCTCAGGAGGGGAAAGCGGTGCTCTACCTGCACTGTGTATAGTGCTGGCGGAGCGCTGCTGACGTCGACTGAGAAAATTGTCAGGCGGTGGAAGGAATACTTCGAGGACCTCCTTAATCCCACTGACACGTCTTCCGAGGAGGAAGCAGAGTCTGGGGATGAGGGGAATGACCCACCAATTTCCGGGGGCGAGGTCACTGAGGCAGTTAAACAACTCCTTGGTGGCAGAGCCCCTGGTGTTGATGAGGTCCGCCCCGAGTTCCTGAAGGCTCTGGACGTTGTAGGGCTGTCCTGGTTGACACGCCTCTGCAATGTTGCGTGGAGATCAGGGGCAGTACCTGTGGACTGGCAGACCGGGGTGGTGGTCCCCATCTTTAAGAAGGGGGACCGGAGGGTGTGTTCCAACTACAGGGGGATCACACTCCTCAGCCTCCCTGGGAAAGTCTATGCCAGGGTGCTGGAAAGGAGAGTTCGTCCGCTAGTCGAACCTCGGATACAGGAGGAATAATGCGGTTTTCGTCCTGGTCGTGGAACACTGGACCAGCTCTTTATCCTCTCGAGGATACTTGAGGGTGCATGGGAGTTTGCCCAACCAGTCTACATGTGTTTTGTGGACTTGGAGAAGGCATTCGACCGTGTCCCTCGGGGTGTCCTGTGGGAGGTGTTGCGGCAGTATGGGGTGTCTGGCCCATTGCTACGGGCCATTCAATCCCTATACAACCGTTGCAAGAGCTTGGTTCGCATTGCCGGCAATAAGTCGGACTCGTTCCCGGTGGGTGATGGGCTCCGCCAGGGCTGCCCTTTGTCTCCGGTTCTGTTCATAATTTTTATGGACAGGATTTCTAGGCGCAGCCAAGTGGCGGAGGGCTTTCGCTTTGGTGGCCTCAGAATCTCATCTCTGATTTTTGCGGATGATGTGGTTCTGTTGGCTTCATCGGGTGAGGGCCTCCAGCTCGCACTGGAACGGTTCGCAGCCGAGTGTGAAGCAGCGGGAATGAGGATCAGCACCTCCAAATCTGAGGCCATGGTTCTCAGCCGGAAAAGGGTGGAGTGCCCACTCCGGGTCGGGGATGAGTTCCTGCCCCAAGTGGAGGAGTTCAAGTATCTCGGGGTCTTGTTCGCGAGTGATGGGAGAAGGGAGCCGGAGATCGACAGACGGATTGGGGCTGCAGCTGCAGTAATGCGGACGCTGCACCGGTCCGTCGTGGTGAAGAGGGAGCTGAGTGTAAAAGCGAAGCTCTCAATTTACCGGTCGATCTACGTCCCTACCCTCACCTATGGCCACGAGCTGTGGGTAGTGACCGAAAGAACGAGATCGCGGATACAAGCGGCAGAAATGAGCTTCCTCCGAAGGGTGGCTGGCCTCTCCCTTAGAGATAGGGTGAGAAGTTCAGCCATCCGGGAGGGGCTCAGAGTAGAGCAGCTGCTGCTCCACATCGAAAGGAGCCAGCTGAGGTGGTTCGGGCATCTGACAAGGATGCCCCCTGGGCGCTTCCTGGGTGAGGTGTTCCAGGCATGTCCCACCGGGAGGAGGCCCCGGGGCAGACCCAGGACACGCTGGAGAGATTATATCTCTCGGCTGGCCTGGGAACGCCTTGGTATTCCCCCGGATAAGCTGGAGGAGGTGGCTGGGGAGAGGGAGGTCTGGGCCTCTTTGCTCAGGCTGCTGCCCCCGCGACCCGGCCTCGGATAAAGCGGATGAAGATGGATGGATGGATGGAATTAGATTCCATCTCGCTATATGTTCCTTAATTTTTTTCTGTATTGGTAAATAATTTCGTTCTAATAGTTCTGTAAGATCCTTAGGTATTATGACTCCTAGATATTTAAAGTACTCTGTTTGCCATGCTAATTGATACTTATACTTACTTAAGCAATTGTGTTTTACTCATATTAACCCTATATCCAGATGGTCGACCAAAGTATTCAAATGATTGCATTAATTTAGGTAAAGAGTTTGATGGTTGACCCAAAAATATTAAAATATCATCTGCATAGCAGGCTAATTTATGCTCCTTTTCATGGATATTAATACCTTCTACTTCTTTATTTTGTCTTATATATTGAGGCAATGGTTCCAGATATAACGCAAATAATAATGTAGGGTGGCTGTAGCTCAGGTGGCAGAGCAGGTCAGCCACTAATCAGAAGGTCGGTGGTTCGATCCCAGGCTGCACCCTGGCTCCATGCCAAATATCCTTGGGCAAGATACTAACCCCGTGTTTGCCTACTGGTGGTGGTCAGAGGGCCCGGTGGCGCCTGTGTCCGGCAGCCTCGCCTCTGTCAGTGTGCCCCAGGGCAGCTGTGGCTACAATGTAGCTTGCTATCGCCTGTGTGTGAATGACTGAATGTAGTGTAAAGCGCTTTGGGGTCCTATGGACTAGAAAAGCGCTATACAAATGCAGGCCATTTACCATTTAAATGTCATTTCAAGTTTAACATGTTTGTAAGCTTGTTTTCATACCATACAGAAATGAACAGAAACCCAATGTGATTTAGAAAATGGACAGCTGTATTCCAATTTGTAGTAAAGGTTTACCAGTATGGTCCAGTGATATATTGTGTTGTGGGAATTAAGCAAATGCTGTAAAGGCATGCAAAATCTACCATTTCCAACTTACACTTACCACCCTCGTCAGAGTAACGCTGTGCAGAAATGAGCAGCTGATCCAATTCTGTACTCTGAGACAGATTTTTGCAGTCTTTGATGATCCTTGGCTTGAAGAATGTTGGCCACTTTGCAAAGAACTTTGCAGACACTTCCTCCCCAACAAACAGCATTGTGAAGTCTTGGTCAATCTTAAACACAAAGTGTAACAACAGAAACAACACTTTAACAAGAAAACAAACAAAGGAACCACAAAGCGGTCATTAAATCATTTTATGCCTTACCAAGCCAGGTGTATCCAGAAATCTTGGGAAAAGGTCCAGGACAGCAGAAGCTGTGGCAGGTTCTTGAACCAGTTTTTGCCTATGTTGAAATGTCACCTTCATGTTGTCTTTGACACGTTTCATGTCAGTTGAGTACCTCTTCCTTGCATTTATCACCTGACAACGGCCTCACATTTGAACACAAGTTGCGAAGAGTCTTGGGGCTGTCTTGAAAAGCTGACTTTGATTACTTCATCTCTTCTCAGGAACCAGCATATCACCACCTTCCAAGAGTAAAATAAGGTCCAGCATATAACACCATTTCTTTGCAAAATATCTAGCATGTCTAGTCCCTTTAGACTGAGCTTAAATTAATTTTGTTAAGAAAAAACATCCTTGGTCCATTTTTAAGTAGTACAAGCTGTGTAACATGACTGCAATACAGTATTCTCTCAACTATCACAGGGGTTAGTAGGAACCATATTTCTATTTTATTATTTTTATATATTTTACGCCATAAAACCCCTCCCCACTCTCTAACAAACCCTAATATAACCCTGTTATTCATTTTTAGACTAGAAAATGCTTAATGTACCACAAACAAATGTAAATCTAAAAAAAAAGAAAAATACCTACTGGCTACAGAAATGCGCACTATGATGAAATTCCCATAATTTACAAGATGTAGGGGCCATTATAGTGTAATGTAACTCCCAGGTTACCCTTAAGCATCCTAGTTCACCTAAGGAAGGGTCTCAAACTTAAATGAGCTGTCATCTCATTGGAGGGCTACTTCAAAAAAACAGAAACCACAAAGAAAACACCCACAAATATTCCTGACAATGTAGCGTTTGGTTTGTTCGTTTTTAAATTTCAAATATTGTATCACAAGACAAAACTGCAAATATGAACGCATTCCCCCCCCCTCACTCTTAACTAACCGATGCCTTTAATTGAACTACCAAATGAACACAATGGTCCTCTCTTTCTGGTCAGACACTTTGCAGCACTTCTGCTTTAATTGTGTTCATATTTAACAAAATAAAAATGCAGAAATAAGTGTTCACATTAGTTTTTGACTCTCGCTGAACTAACAAAGCCAATCAAACCACCTGTTTGTACTCTCTTGTTACCTCGGCCAGGTCCGCGGCTCTGAACCGTGGTAATGACACCTCTGGCTAATACGTCGGGTTGTCGGGCTTGTAGCTTTACTGTCAGCGAACACAGTGTACAGTCGAGTCTTAACAGCTTTCTTACAACCAGGCACTCATTTTGGCGGCAGTGGTTATTATTATATTTACATGCTTTCTTCTTCCATTTCTCCTCGGTAACAGCTCCTACTTTCTCCCTCTCTCGCGCTCAAACACACAACGGGAGGGGCAGTTCCACGTTCTCCCCGCAGCACGGACTACGCTGCCTATGAGGGCCCGTAACACTCTGCCCTTATTGCCTTCATATTAAATCATTTTTGGCTAATGACAAAAAAAAGTCACTTTAAGGGCCAAATTGCATTATACTTCTTCACCTCACCTGACCTGACGTGGGCCGTAAGTGGCCTCTGGGCCGCGAGTTTGAGACCACTGACCCTAAGGCTTTAGCAGTTTAATTCGAAAATAAATAAAAGGCATTTAATAAAAACTGTGACATATATTAACAAGTAATATTCATTACAGTCTGCCAACAGCCAGATTATGCTAAATGAATATTAGGAAAGAAACTGGTACTTTGCAGAGTTCTAGCTAGCAGTAGCCCAGCTTAACAAAAACAGTTAAAATTCAAATATGACACTTAAAGATGATGTATTTTGATATAAATAATATTTTTTTACTAGTTATCATGTTACCTGCTCTAACATCAATCTAAAACTTAATATTTAACCGAATAAAACTTACCGCAGCAGCAAGAAAAAGTGGCGACCGAAGATTCTGGAATGCGGAGCTCCACAGGAAATGAAGGTGTGGTCTAATTTAACACCCACAGTGTTAAAATGCAGTAACGACTAAAATCCACACTAACACTTTTCAGGAATCAACTCCCGATGTGTTATTTTAACTCGATTAAGTGTTGAACTAACTCGGAACTCTGTTGAATTCTGCTAACACTGAAAAATCAACACTGGCATTTTTGCTGTGTGGCCACAGTGCAACCCACAATGTGTAACTGACACTATTATATTGCATTATGTCACATTGTTACATCTTTTTAAAAGCTATTTGTGGCCTTGATTTTGGGAGCTTCAATTGTCTGACTACAGCTACCACACAGTGGTCACTGATATCATTTGCGAAAACCCCAGTGTGAGAATATTTATACGGCATATTAGTTAAAAATAAATCAATAAGTGATGACTTTTCTGGGCATTTAAGATTTGGACGAGATGTGCTGTAAATTAGTTGTGTGAGATTATATGAATCACACATGGATTTAAAACTGTCTGAGGCAGAGGACAACCAGTCCCAGTTGAAATCTCCGGCCAGCACAATTCCATTAAAATCTAAAGTAGATAGTTTTTCACTAAGTGAAACTAAAGCCTCACTACTAGCAGAGGGGGGTCTATAACAGCCCACAATGGTAATAAAATAGCCCTTGAAAAGTTGGAGCTTGAGGGCAAGAAGTTCAAACTGTTTACGAACAGGTACCGATGAATCGACAGTAACATGGAATTTGCTTTTTACATAAATTGCAACACCGCCACCCTTTCTGGGGCAGTCGCAACGGAAAAGATTATAGCCCATTATTGCAATGTCTTTGTCAATAATTGATTTAGTAAGCCAGGTTTCTGATAATATAAGAATATCAGTATCTAACTTTCATCCAAATTTTCACAAAATCAAGTTTGGGAAGAAGACTTCTGACATGTAAATGAGTGATACCAAGACCTGTTCGAGTTTTAAAATCACAAGGAGTACTTAAGAATTTGCAATCTGGACCAGGATTAGGTTGCACATTTCCAGATAAAAGAAGCAGAAGAACAACAAAACATTTTCTTTTCACAGATTTTTTTTGTAGGATTACAGACTGATTTCTCTTAGTTCCCAATCTCTTTGGGGGGGGGGGGGGGGGGGGGGATGGGAAATAAACCAGTAATATGGAATGAATAAATCAGTTAAATCAGTTGAAATGAGATCTCTACTGATAATCACGTTTGAGAAGTTTCTAAAAGATGTAAAATCCCACCTTGTTCCCTTTGAGAGGAGTAAGAAGTATGGTGTCTCTTGCTCCACAGACTGTTCCTGCACCTCATGTAGACAAAAAGTGGTCTTCATTACATGGTGGTTCTGGGAATACAGGGAGTGCAGAGTTATTAGGCAAATAAGTATTTTGTCCACATCATCCTCTTCATGCATGTTGTCCTACTCCAAGCTGTATAGGCTCGAAAGCCTACTACCAATTAAGCATATTAGGTGATGTGCATCTCTGTAATGAGAAGGGGTGTGGTCTAATGACATCAACACCCTATATCAGGTGTGCATAATTATTAGGCAACGTCCTTTCCTTTGGCAAAATGGGTCAAAAGAAGGACTTGACGGGCTCAGAAAAGTCAAAAATAGTGAGATATCTTGCAGAGGGATGCAGCAGTCTCAAAATTGCAAAGCTTCTGCAGCGTGATCATCGAACAATCAAGCGTTTCATTCAAAATAGTCAAGAGGGTTGCAAGAAGCGTGTGGAAAAACCAAGGCGCAAAATAACTGCCCATGAACTGAGAAAAGTCAAGCGTGCAGCTGCCAAGATGCCACTTGCCACCAGTTTGGCCATATTTCAGAGCTGCAACATCACTGGAGTGCCCAAAAGCACAAGGTGTGCAATACTCAGAGACATGGCCAAGGTAAGAAAGGCTGAAAGACGACCACCACTGAACAAGACACACAAGCTGAAACGTCAAGACTGGACCAAGAAACATCTCAAGACTGGTTTTTCTAAGGTTTTATGGACTGATGAAATGAGAGTGAGTCTTGATGGGCCAGATGGATGGGCCCGTGGCTGGATTGGTAAAGGGCAGAGAGCTCCAGTCCCACTCAGACGCCAGCAAGGTGGAGGTGGAGTACTGGTTTGGGCTGGTATCATCAAAGATGAGCTTGTGGGGCCTTTTCGGGTTGAGGATGGAGTCAAGCTCAACTCCCAGTCCTACTGCCAGTTTCTGGAAGACACCTTCTTCAAGCAGTGGTACAGGAAGAAGTCTGCATCCTTCAAGAAAAACATGATTTCCATGCAGGACAATGCTCCATCACACGCGTCCAAGTACTCCACAGCGTGGCTGCAAGAAAGGGTATAAAAGAAGAAAAACTAATGACATGGCCTCCTTGTTCACCTGATCTGAACCCCATTGAGAACCTGTGGTCCATCATCAAATGTGAGATTTACAAGGAGGGAAAACAGTACACCTCTCTGAACAGTGTCTGGGAGGCTGTGGTTGCTGCTGCACGCAATGTTGATGGTGAACAGATCAAAACACTGACAGAATCCATGGATGGCAGGCTTTTGAGTGTCCTTGCAAAGAAAGGTGGCTATATTGGTCGCTGATTTGTTTTTGTTTTGTTTTTGAATGTCAGAAATGTATATTTGTGAATGTGGAGATGTTATATTGGTGTCACTGGTAAAAAATAAATAATTGAAATGGGTATATATTTGTTTTTGTTAAGTTGCCTAATAATTATGCACAGTAATAGTCACCTGCACACACAGATATCCCCCTAAAATAGCTAAAACTAAAAACAAACTGGATCTTTAGCATCAGAATTGTTGTCTTAAGGCCAAGAAAGATGCCAAGCGGATTTATTTTACCAAGTGGATCATCATGGCCTTGCCATATTGGTCCATTTGATTGACCTTTATTATAATTATGAATTTATTTTATTTTCAGTTGCTACAAACGGGACAGACATGACTGGGGGATAGGACAGGGAGAAAGAATGAAAGAAAGAGAGGGAGAGAAAGAAAACCAAAGGGGAGAAGAGACGGTGAGAAGGGGGGAAGAAAGAAAAGAAAAAAAAAACAAACAAACAAAAAAAAAAACACCTGGATCACCTGTATGGAGAAAAAAAAAACAGAGGAGACAGCAAACAACAAAGAGCAACATAATAAAATAAAAAAAAGCACCATCACAATAAACTAGCTAGCAGTAGATACTAAATAATAACCGATATTGTGCAGCACGCAAGATAGACAGCGCACAATGTGCTTTGAGGCAGCAGCCAAGAAAGCTGTAGTCCACGTCTGTGAATACCCGTGTGTAAACCTGTGTGCATACCTGTGTGGATCAGCATGCTTGTATTCCAAAGGTTTCTCCATGTAATGATCTGCTAGGGAGTGTGGGGGGGCTAAAACTAAAAACAAACTAAAAACTACTTCCACAAACATTCAGCTTTGATATTAATGAGTTTTTTGGGTTCATTGAGAACATGGTTGTTGTTCAATAATAAAATTATTTCTCAAAAATACAACTTGCCTAATAATTCTGCACTCCCTGTATGATTTAATTATGTTCATTTCAGAAACATGTTTTCTTCAAACTCCTGTAAATGTAACAGGCATCCAGTTTCTCTTTTTTGAGTGAGTGATTAAGAACAAACAGATGTTTCTATATGGAAACACTCTGATTGTTCTTCAGTCCATCGTCTGATTAACCTGACGTTCATATTTCTGAGTGGAACTAAATGATTCCTCCATCATTTCTGTTCTCTCTGTATTCAAGTGCACCATTTGGACTTCTGTTGTTTCTGTTTGATAACTTTAAGTATTAAAAAACAAACCCAGTCTTCCACGTGTCACTTTACACCTGATCCCAGTGATATTTCATTCATTTCTGATAAAGTCCAATGGTGTTCATTTATCTGTGCTTAGAGAATTAAAGGCAAACAGTGTTCTGTAAACTTCATTTATAACTTTAATTCTGTGCCAGTAGCTCCTTAATATGACTTTAGTTTGATCAACCTGCAGCAGGTTTCTGCTCAGACTCTGCCACACACACATGTTCTGACCCTGCTGATTCCTGCAGGTCATTTAAAGGAGAGCAGCCTGTGAGTTTAAAGAAAAAAGAACATTTCGGGTCAGATTTACTAACGTCTGCAGCAGCACAAAGACTTCTTTAGATGGTAAAAAGCTGACGGATTTACTGACGAGGCTCAGAGTCAGTTTGGGACTGAAAGCTGTGGACACAAGGATTTTTGTGTCCTTATGTGTTTGTAAGAGTTTCACTTTCAGGAGGAGAAGATTTAAACGAGTCACACAAATGTGAACTACAATGTCTGTGACACACAATTTATGCAAACTGCATGAAATCTGACCTGAAGAAATCCAGTCTTCTGCCTGTTGTGGTTGTTACTAGGGATGGGTATCGAAAACCGGTTCTTGTTGAGAACCGGTTCCCACTGTTTCAATTCCTTGGAAGTGTTTGCCATTTTTGCAAACGATTCCCTTATCGATTCCAGTCGCCCCGAATGACGTCACCGCGTTGCGGAGCGTCATTTACCTGGCAGGAAACACGGCGCGTAAGCGGCTCAAACGCTCAAAAGTTTGGTCATACTTTACGAGAACGGATGACAACAGGGCAACTTGCAATACTTGCAAAGTAGATGTTTCATTTAAGGGAGGAAACACTACGAATATGCAAAAGCATTTGCTCACAAAAGACACGATGACCTTAAATGAATGTCGTGTTTTTAATTCCGCTCCGGACTCGTGAATCTCAACCCAGCAGCAGCGGTAACGTTTGCACGTCCTCGCCCGTTAATGCGGCAGGTAAATAATCAACTAACAGTGCATATTATGTTAGCATGATCTGCCTTATTACAAACCTGCTATTACTGTGCATTTAGGTGACCATGACGAGAGAGACAGAGTCTGGCTCAGATGCTGGCAGTTCTTGCTGCAGTCTAGCGGTAGCGTCTCCTTTCAGGCCAGGATAGACGAATGTCACCGAGCAGTGACTCAGTTTGTGGTAAAAGGTTTGCACCCATTTGCCACAGCAGATGATTTTCAGTAAGTGAATGTGTTTAATTGTAGGCAGGGACATTACTGGATATTCTTGTGTAATTGCTACAGAATAATTTATGTTATACTTTGTTGTTGCTACAGAAGAATATTTATTTTATTATTTTACATTTACAATTTTTTTTCCTGGGGATCCTGTGACCCCCCATTGAAGAGCCGTAGGCTGGATCTCTTAAGATCTCACCGTTGGGTTTGTAAGGCCATGTTACTCCTAGATTTCTATCTTGTTCAAAGAGAAGATATAAAACAAAGCTCTAAGCTAATCGACCTTAGTGTTCTCCTTTTTAAAAATAAGAATCGATAAAGAATCGAATCGTTAAACAGAATCGAAAGTGGAATCGGAATCGTGAAAATCTTATCAATACCCATCCCTAGTTGTTACAGCTGCTCGTAGGAGAGTTTGTTTGTAGGAGGTGGAGATGTTCTCAGATCAAGTGCGTAATCGTCTCTTTGTGTAGACGCTAAAATCTGTGAGCCAAAACTCTCTGCTCTGAAACTCTTCACTCAGTCCTCACGCTGAGAGTTTAGAGGCTGAACTTCTTGTTCCTCCATAACACTGTTTTCATGAAACAGCAGAAATGAGCTTGTGTTTCTCAGCAGTGCGCACACAGAGAACCGATCCTCTCTGCTCAGTCTGAACAAATCAAAGTGAAACGTGAAACGTCAGCTGCTGATCAAACTGTGTCAGATTAATGCCTCAATGTTTCACTGTGAGGTTAAAAAATACATAAAAATGATTTAAAGAAGTAGGAGGCAGATTTTCACAATAAGAGCACTTTGTTTTTAATTCAGTTAATGTCAAACTGTCATCAACACCTCTGTGTTGTCTCCGTCTCTGAGCAGATTCAGGCATTACTCAAATAATAAAGGCTTTCTTTCACTATTATACTTTTCATTAGTCTCCAGGTTGATGATTATAAACAGAATTATTAAAGTTTTTATCATTTCAGGCTGAAAATCAACATGAATTTGGTTTTAATCAAAGAAGCTCCTTTAATGTGTGTCATTAAAATCCTCACACAGGCTTAAAAAGGCGACATTAACATTAAACTAAATGAAAGAAGCTTCAGCTGAGAGCTTCATGCAGTCATCATCAGCAGCTCATAGCAGTCACAGCTCTTTATTACGCAGCTTTGCAGGAATTAAAGTGGCTGAAGTGTCAGAGTTTGTGTGAGAAGCTGCTTCATGGACAGCTGTACACACGTCTTTATTATTTCTTCATAAATCAAACACACAGGTTTGTCTGTAGATGATTTAAAGTGTGTCGTTGTGCAGTTAAAGCTGTTGGTGTGACGCCCTGACCTCCTGTGAATGAAACAGCCAATCAGATCCATCAGAGAGAGAGCAGGAAGTGTTGTGTGTTTGTGACAGAACAAGGAAACAGTGATGATGATGAACATAAAGATCCTCTGATGACGTGCTTGTGTTTCCTGTTACAGTAACGCTTGTTCATCTGTTGCTCTCCTACACTTTCCTATTGTTGAGATTATTCTGTTATCATATGTTACCTTATATATGTAATCAAAGTAGTTGAATTATGATACTGCTGTAGATCATATTATACCCTTTAATATAGAGTGTGTGATCAGTATGTAGTTTAGTCCTCATTATACTTTTGAGTTAAAAGAACATAATCATTTTGTAGTTCATTAGATAAGTGTGCATCACTCTGTATCCTTGATCGGCTGTGAATGTCTTATACTGTTTTCTTGACATGCTTTACTGCTGAATCATCAAGAGAAGGTTGTAAGCAGGAGACTTGGTGTCTAGGGAGATAGACAACATTCCACACCCCCACCTTTGCAGGGAGCAGAGAAGACAGGGAGCCGAGGTCATAATTTAGGCGCCGTAAGAGAGAAAGAATGTGAATGTTTAGGCTTTTACGACTAGGTGGGGGCCACTAGAGAGTATAAAAAGCTGAGTAACCCGTCACCATTTTGAGACATGCTGCTGACCCTCTGCAGGCATCTCTCCCGTCCGGACGTTGTAATGCTCTTATGTGTTGAATTGTATGGAAATAAATGATTGTTGATTGAGCATTTATACACCGAGTATTGTCCTTCCTTCAGCCCAAAGATTCAAAGAATTGGGATTTTTAACAACTTGGTGCCGTGTGACCCGGATCTTTGGTGTGCTGAGGAGGTGCAGATTTGGCCTTTGGTGAGATCGTGGGGCGAGGTGAACAGAGGACCGGTCCAAAAATAAAAAGGTAAGCACAGCCTGTTGTATTATAAATACCAAATGTGCATATTGGGCTTTCCAAATTAATCTGTTCGCTGAGTCACATGTATTTTCACATTAAATTGTCGGTGTCTGGTTTTTGGCGCAAGATACTAACAACATAAGTTGAGGCTAAATTCCAGTGTGTGAGTAAACTGCTTCTACCGAGATACTAATAACATACTACGTTGGACTAGTTGCAGCCCACTTTACCTTCCACATTTAACTTAGTCTAAAACTGGCTTCTGTAGCAATAATACATTAGAATTTCTTCTGGAGACGCGGCCATAAGTTTAGTACATTGAAGTCGAGGTTTTGAAGTTTGTTTATGGTTACTGTTAAGTCCTTGCTCCTGCTGGCTATGAAATAGAAGTTGTTTAAGGAAAAGCAGATGCTGGCTCACGGTGTAGTTAAACGCTGGCAACGCCGAAAGCGCAACACGTCCGTAGGTTTTGGTTTATGATACGGCGTGTTCCGGTGGTACGGCCGTGAAGTGCAGTAGTGGTTGGTGCTGGTTTCAGTACATTGAATAGAGGTTTGACGGTGGTTTATGGCGTCTGTCGAGTCATAAGGGCTGCAGCCGTAAAATAAAGTAAAATTTTACTTGCCAAGAAGTACATAGAGCAAAACCTGGTTTATGGTGTCGGGTATAACTTCAGGGGACGCAGGCATCACTTTTATGATGCGATTTTGCCCCGTTGTGGCGGTCATAACGCAGAGACAGGGGTATTTGGTCTTTGGTTGTTGTGTTTCAAAAGAATTCTAACAGTTGAGCTCAGAGGTTTCTGTGCAAATTTCTGCTGATGAGGAGCGCTCTCTGTGTGTCTCACTGTGGGTGAGTGTGTGCAAAGCGCGCTCTGAGTGTGTTTCTGGGTGTGAAGTGTGAACACAGTCACAGTGACGGTTGATGTGTTTGAATAGGAGGACATTAGTGCGAAGAGGATGCTTTAAGATCTAAGGTTGACGCCTGGTGTACCTGTGGAAACTAATTTGTTCAAGGTGTGGCGACCCTCCTGGTCGTGGACGCGCGGCCAGGCCCAGCGGCGTCTGGATGCCAAGATGGCAACTTGGGAACTGAGGACTCCCGCATAGCTGCAGAATAACTCTGGAACGGCCGTGTAATCACGGGGTCACATTTATTCTGGAATAGAACAAGAGAATGCTTTTACATCTAAGGTTGAGTTCTATCATAGGTGAAATATAAAAAGGTTGAATTCCTCGTTTCAGTGGTTGAAATTGTTGTGTGCCTGTCCCCTGACGAGTGTGAAATTAAATAAAGAGGGAATTTGGAGCCACATAGAGATAGACGGGCATAATTGGGTGTATTACTCTGTGGTGTAATAAGAAAAATAAGAATAAAAAGAGAGATGGTAAGAGGTGTGTAGTGGAGAATTATAGAGAGAGGAATGTGTTGGGAGACTGGCGTGCAGTTTACGCAGTCAAGGTAGGCGTGTTGCCTGCTTATCTGTTTAACATGTGATGAAAATGAAATTAAATAAATCTCTTAGTGTGTTAATACAGGAAGCTGCGGACCTGGACCAACTGCCCCCACAAGCACAGCGGCCGAAGCAAAATTATAGGTAATGGGAACCACACCCAGCACGAATCAGCAGCTGTGAAACAGACAGCAGCAAGGAGAGAATTAGAGGAGGAATGAAGGTTTTAAGAGCACATGAAATTCGGTTGAATTTTGGGGCCAACGGACTTGTGGAGGTTGGGAAGGCGTCCGGAGCATCACAACAAAAGGTGAAACAAAAGCACACACAAGCAGAGAAATGTGAGAGAAAGGCTCCTTTTAAGGTAACGCCTAGTTTGAGAAAAAGTTAAAATTAACCTGCCTGCCTACAAAATGCACACACATGCAATGAAGAAACAGCTTACACTCATGAACACGTGAAGATTTTCCAACAAGGTTAAAGCAGCGAAACTTAACATACTTCTGTTGTTAAATAATAAAGTTTATACATTACTGACAAAGAAACCCTCTGGGTTGCAGGACAACAATTTAACAAAAAAGAAAAAAGAAACACTGGTCTAACCAACCAGGCAAGACACAACAAATTTAGTGGTAAAAAGATTCAAATTGTGACATGTTTTCTGCTGATTGATTAATACAAGTGATTTCTGAATGAAAGAAAAGTCCATTTTTGGGCTTTTGAACATGATCTTAAGAATTTTAATATGTACCTGTGTTGTCCTGTCAGCTTGGCGGGTCATGAGTGGATTATATGGTGAGAAAAAACAAAAAAATGGGGAGAGAAGGCTGACACAGGGCCTGGTCCCGGTGTTTCTCCCCTCTCTGAATGACACAGCCAACACAACATCATTTTCCTGTTCGTTTGTTTTTGTTTTTCGTTTGTTTTGTTCTGTTTTTGTTTTTTCTCTTTATGCTTAATTACAGGCTGCTTTGCGGCCCTGAAAGCCGAGGCTGAACTGGACTCCTGCTCTCCCCTCTACGTGACCCTGACCAAATGCTGCAACAGCTGGACCCACAACAACGACCTGAAAATGTCAACAGTGCTGCAGGAATGTGATCTCATGCAGCCGAGACGGAGAGCACTAAACCCAAGGCCCGTTTCACTACACGGGGGAAAATTCTCAGTCAGCTTCAGCTGACAGAGCGGTGACGAGACGCCCGCCAAGCCCGAATGAAAAGTAAGGCCGAGCAAAAGAATGCTGACCTTGATAACTCTGCATTAAAACTGTGCAGGACAGTGACGGACCAACAATGATCATCGGGCAGCAAAAAGGGCGGGACCGAGACAGGAGGAGTAACTGAGGTCAGAAGGCACCTCAGAATGGACAAAAAACACAGAAGAAGATGCAGGTTTCACCTGCGGTGAGCAGGGACACTGGAGAAAGGACTGCCCCAATTGGGGTCAGAACCAGGACGGACTGAACTTTGAGCAGCAGCAGCAGCAATGGTCGCAAACGAACTGAAAAGGAGGGGGGCAGGACCCCAGGGCACGCTTCAGGCCGTGGTTTACCCAGAACACCAGAACAGGGAAGTGATGAACACACACACACACACACACACACACACACACACACACACACACACACACACACACACACAGATTCAGAATGAAGTAAAATACACACATGAACACACGTGCACTCGTTGATTGAGTGAGAAATGACACACACACACACACACACACACACACACACACACACACATTGGAATGCTGATTCACTGAGAGTGATGCACACACACACACACACACACACACACACACACACACACACACACACACACGCTGATGCAATGAAGAATGCTTTGCTTATGCTGATATGCAAAATGCTGCACACAAACATCCCAATACATAATTTTTATGAGGAGCCATTGATTACCATTGATTACTTAGAATGTGTTATATGTCACCTAGAGGGCATTCAGGTAGAGTTAATAAGGTTTAAAACGGTTTGGTTATGAAAACAATGTCTGTGCGTGATGTCTGTTTATGGCTCAAGGCCTTGACTGAATTCTTTGCTGTGCTTCACACAGCCCTGATGAGGAACAGTGGCACAGAGTGAAGATGATGAATTAGTGGTGTAAGTTTTAGGAGTACGGCATTTTCTGTGATTGAGTTTTAATACAAGGAGGAACAAAAGGTGTTACGGCACCTGAGGTTCTCATTCCCACACAATATTGTCCCGGCAGGAAGCAAAATGTTCCTGTGAATTTCTGGTTGATTGTTTGGTTTTGCTCAGTGCTAGCTTGATTTTATCAGTGAGCTTTGGCTTGTGTTCTTTCTCGTAAGCGAGAGAGGGATAGTTTTATGCTTGGACATGTCTGCAACGGGCCCTAGTTTGTGTTACTTTTATTAGTATTTTGTTTGTTACGTCTGTTTTCCTTTTTGTTACAGTGCACTGAGGAAAAAACACATCTGAGATCCACCAGTGGCGGTATAAAATATTATTACTGTAAACAGTTGCAAAGTATTTTTCTCCATGATTGTAATTGGCTTGGGAGAAATTCACTTATAGGGGACACTGATCACATGAGAAGTCCTCAGTCTAAAAGGATTGCAGCGAGTCAATCCGGTCCAAAAAGAAAAAACAAGGAATTGTTTTCCTTTTAAAATGATGACGTCATCTTGCTGGTGATGGAGGCTCGAATAGGTCGCGCGTGAGACTCGATTATCAGCAACATCTGGTATGAATGTGTGTGAATGAATGCATGTGACTGGACTGTGATGGACGGACTGAAAGTTTTGACTGACTTGACACTGAGACAATGACTGCACCCACTTTAGGATTAGTAAATGCCAACAAACAATTCACCCAGCCGGCAAGAGAAGGGTGGATGCTTCGCTTTGTTTTGTTTTGTTCTTGCAGGAGCAGGAGGATAAGAGAGACTGGAGGAGGAGACTGTAGCTTCACAGGCGAGTGTGGAACTGAGATTTAAACCGTTGGTTGTTAATTTTGAGTTACTGATGTTTGCATTAAGAAAAACTGTGCTATAGTAGCTTCGTTTTGATTAAGGTATCATGTTATATTATTGGGAATGCCAAATGATACAGTGGAAAAAACTTTTGATATCACTCATGACTGGAATATGTTACTATTGACCATAGAAGGTCACTGTAAAAAAAGTCAGTTAAAGTTTATAGAGGAAGATCGCCAAAACCTTAACAATGTTTATGAATAACAGGGGAATGGTAGACTTGCCATATTCAAAATAGAGATATACCAATTTTGTATGAAGCACATGACTGATAACTGTTCTGTCCTGAGCTTTTGTTTTTTATAGCACCCACTTGACCACACCAACAGTTTTCACACCAAAGGAGGGGAATTGCAAATATTGGAGGGAGGAATACTAATAAAAGTGGAAGTTGAGTTTGAACATGAAACACTGGTGATATGAAAATTTCCATGAGTTTATTTGTGTGTTTAATAATTTAGCTATGGTAAGACTTAAGCTTATAATGTGTTAGACTTAGAAATGGTTCATTAATCTTTGATTTCTTCTACACACACATAGATTATGATTAGAATAAGTCCGGAATATAACATTTTGAACCAAAATTTGAATCATTAGAACAACAATATTAGATTATCAAGGCTAGGGAGAGAGGTGTTTTGTTTTTCTGTCTCTTGCAGAGAAAGGAACAGACACCAGACGGGGACACGGAGTTATGAGGACCCCTAACAGCAGAGACAGATGTAGGGACTGCCGAGACAGCAACTGGGGTCAAGTGTCATGACGTTTGGGCTCCTGGAGAAGATGGATCCCACAAACACAGCAATAACCATGAAGGGGTTGGCGGAAACCAGGAACACCAGACCAACGAGGTTCGAGAGGCTCTTGGCAAAAAGGGGGACACGGCGGTGACCACAAACCCATAGATCTTTGTTTGAAATCGGGGCAGAATAATCCCCAGAACTGTGCAACGACTAAAGGGTGGTCTAACCCCGGAGGTCGAAGGAAGAAGCTGAGAATCACCCAACTGGAAGATATTGGTAGCTGCAGCAATAAAAAATAAAGCTGTGGGAAAATTGGGGAGTGATGGGAGTGTCATCTGTAACTGATGGTATGGTTGTAAATCTAACTTTGCTTGCATCTGAACTGCGTAAACACAGAGGTCATCACACATATGGTCCACCCGTTAAAGGGGGACAGAGGGCCTCAGGACCAAGGAGACGTGGACATTGCAACATTAGAGTGTATGTTGTAAGTGATCTCTTTGAGAAAAGAGATCAAAGGGGGAATGTTGAGATTATTCTGTTATCATATGTTACCTTATATATGTAATCAAAGTAGTTGAATTATGATACTGCTGTAGATCATATTATACCCTTTAATATAGAGTGTGTGAGCTGTATGTAGTTTAGTCCTCATTATACTTTTGAGTTAAAAGAACATAATCATTTTGTAGTTCATTAGATAAGTGTGCATCACTCTGTATCCTTGATCGGCTGTGAATGTCTTATACTGTTTTCTTGACATGCTTTACTGCTGAATCATCAAGAGAAGGTTGTAAGCAGGAGACTTGGTGTCTAGGGAGATAGACAACATTCCATACCCCCACCTTTGCAGGGAGCAGAGAAGACAGGGAGCCGAGGTCATAATTTAGGCGCCGTAAGAGAGAAAGAATGTGAATGTTTAGGCTTTTACGACTAGGTGGGGGCCACTAGAGAGTATAAAAAGCTGAGTAACCCGTCACCATTTTGAGACATGCTGCTGACCCTCTGCAGGCATCTCTCCCGTCCGGACGTTGTAATGCTCTTATGTGTTGAATTGTATGGAAATAAATGATTGTTGATTGAGCATTTATACACCGAGTATTGTCCTTCCTTCAGCCCAAAGATTCAAAGAATTGGGATTTTTAACAACTTGGTGCTGTGTGACCCGGATCTTTGGTGTGCTGAGGAGGTGCAGATTTGGCCTTTGGTGAGATCGTGGGGCGAGGTGAACAGAGGACCGGTCCAAAAATAAAAAGGTAAGCACAGCCTGTTGTATTATACCAAATGTGCATATTGGGCTTTCCAAATTAATCTGTTCACTGAGTTACACGTATTTTCACATTAAATTTGTCGGTGTCTGGTTTTTGGCGCAAGATACTAACAACATAAGTTGAGGCTAAATTCCAGTGTGTGAGTAAACTGCTTCTACCGAGATACTAATAACATACTACGTTGGACTAGTTGCAGTAATCTGCTTCTACCGAGATACTAATAACATACTACGTTGGACTAGTTGCAGCCCACTTTACCTTCCACATTTAATTTTGTCTAATACTGGCTTCTGTAGCAATAATACATTAGAATTTCTTCTGGAGACGCGGCCATAAGTTCAGTACATTGAAGTCGAGGTTTTGAAGTTTGTTTATGGTTACTGTTAAGTCCTTGCTCCTGCCGGCTATGAAATAGAAGTTGTTTAAGGAAAAGCAGATGCTGGCTCACGGTGTAGTTAAACGCTGGCAACGCCGAAAGCGCAACACGTCCGTAGGTTTTGGTTTATGATACGGCGTGTTCCGGTGGTACGGCCGTGAAGTGCAGTAGTGGTTGGTGCTGGTTTCAGTACATTACTTGCCAAGAAGTACATAGAGCAAAACCTGGTTTATGGTGTCGGGTATAACTTCAGGGGACGCAGGCATCACTTTTATGATGCGATTTTGCCCCGTTGTGGCGGTCATAACGCAGAGACAGGGGTATTTGGTCTTTGGTTGTTGTGTTTCAAAAGAATTCTAACAGTTGAGCTCAGAGGTTTCTGTGCAAATTTCTGCTGATGAGGAGCGCTCTCTGTGTGTCTCACTGTGGGTGAGTGTGTGCAAAGCGCGCTCTGGGTGCTGTTTTGTGTGACGCGCGCTCTGAGTGTGTTTCTGGTTGTGAAGTGTGAACACAGTCACAGTGACGGTTGATGTGTTTGAATAGGAGGACATTAGTGCGAAGAGGATGCTTTAAGATCTAAGGTTGACGCCTGGTGTACCTGTGGAAACTAATTTGTTCAAGGTGTGGCGACCCTCCTGGTCGTGGACGCGCGGCCAGGCCCAGCGGCGTCTGGATGCCAAGATGGCAACTTGGGAACTGAGGACTCCCGCATAGCTGCAGAATAACTCTGGAACGGCCGTGTAATCACGGGTTCACATTTATTCTGGAATAGAACAAGAGAATGCTTTTACATCTAAGGTTGAGTTCTATCATAGGTGAAATATAAAAAGGTTGAATTCCTCGTTTCAGTGGTTGAAATTGTTGTGTGCCTGTCCCCTGACGAGTGTGAAATTAAATAAAGAGGGAATTTGGAGCCACATAGAGATAGACGGGCATAATTGGGTGTATTACTCTGTGGTGTAATAAGAAAAATAAGAATAAAAAGAGAGATGGTAAGAGGTGTGTAGTGGAGAATTATAGAGAGAGGAATGTGTTGGGAGACTGGCGTGCAGTTTACGCAGTCAAGGTAGGCGTGTTGCCTGCTTATCTGTTTAACATGTGATGAAAATGAAATTAAATAAATCTCTTAGTGTGTTAATACAGGAAGCTGCGGACCTGGACCAACTGCCCCCACAAGCACAGCGGCCGAAGCAAAATTATAGGTAATGGGAACCACACCCAGCACGAATCAGCAGCTGTGAAACAGACAGCAGCGAGGAGAGAATTAGAGGAGGAATGAAGGTTTTAAGAGCACATGAAATTCGGTTGAATTTTGGGGCCAACGGACTTGTGGAGGTTGGGAAGGCGTCCGGAGCATCACAACAAAAGGTGAAACAAAAGCACACACAAGCAGAGAAATGTGAGAGAAAGGCTCCTTTTAAGGTAACGCCTAGTTTGAGAAAAAGTTAAAATTAACCTGCCTGCCTACAAAATGCACACACATGCAATGAAGAAACAGCTTACACTCATGAACATGTGAAGATTTTCCAACAAGGTTAAAGCAGCGAAACTTAACATACTTCTGTTGTTAAATAATAAAGTTTATACATTACTGACAAAGAAACTCTCTGGGTTGCAGGACAACAATTTAACAAAAAAGAAAAAAGAAACACTGGTCTAACCAACCAGGCAAGACACAACAAATTTAGTGGTAAAAAGAGTCAAATTGTGACATGTTTTCTGCTGATTGATTAATACAAGTGATTTCTGAATGAAAGAAAAGTCCATTTTTGGGCTTTTGAACATGATCTTAAGAATTTTAATATGTACCTGTGTTGTCCTGTCAGCTTGGCAGGTCATGATTGGATTATATGGTGAGAAAAAACAAAAAAAGGGGGAGAGAAGGCTGACACAGGGCCTGGTCCCGGTGTTTCTCCCCTCTCTGAATGACACAGCCAACACAACATCATTTTCCTGTTCGTTTGTTTTTGTTTTTCGTTTGTTTTGTTCTGTTTTTGTTTTTTCTCTTTATGCTTAATTACAGGCTGCTTTGCGGCCCTGAAAGCCGAGGCTGAACTGGACTCCTGCTCTCCCCTCTACGTGACCCTGACCAAATGCTGCAACAGCTGGACCCACAACAACGACCTGAAAATGTCAACAGTGCTGCAGGAATGTGATCTCATGCAGCCGAGACGGAGAGCACTAAACCCAAGGCCCGTTTCACTACACGGGGGAAAATTCTCAGTCAGCTTCAGCTGACAGAGCTGTGACGAGACGCCCGCCAAGCCCGAATGAAAAGTAAGGCCGAGCAAAAGAATGCTGACCTTGATAACTCTGCATTAAAACTGTGCAGGACAGTGACGGACCAACAATGATCATCGGGCAGCAAAAAGGGCGGGACCGAGACAGGAGGAGTAACTGAGGTCAGAAGGCACCTCAGAATGGACAAAAAACACAGAAGAAGATGCAGGTTTCACCTGCGGCGAACATCGACACTGGAGAAAGGACTGCCCCAATTGGGGTCAGAACCAGGACGGACTGAACTTTGAGCAGCAGCAGCAGCAGCGGTCGCAAACAAACTGAAAAGGAGGAGGGCAGGACCCCAGGGCACGCTTCAGGCCGTGGTTTACCCAGAACACCAGAACAGGGAAGTGATGAACACACACACACACACACACACACACACACACACACATTGGAATGCTGATTCACTGAGAAGTGATCCACATACACACACACACACACACACACACACACACACACACACACACACACACACACGCTGATGCAATGAAGAATGCTTTGCTTATGCTGATATGCAAAATGCTGCACACAAACATCCCAATACATAATTTTTATGAGGAGCCATTGATTACTTAGAATGTGTTATATGTCACCTAGAAGGCATTTATGTAGATTTTAGGAATAAGCTCTAAAACGGTTTGGTTATGAAAACAATGTCTGTGCGTGATGTCTGTTTATGGCTCAAGGCCTTGACTGAATTCTTTGCTGTGCTTCACACAGCCCTGAGGAGGAACAGTGGCACAGAGTGAAGATGATGAATTAGTGGTGTAAGTTTTAGGAGTACGGCATTTTCTGTGATTGAGTTTTAATTCAAGGAGGAACAAAAGGTGTTACGGCACCTGAGGTTCTCATTCCCACACAATATTGTCCCGGCAGGAAGCAAAATGTTCCTGTGAATTTCTGGTTGATTGTTTGGTTTTGCTCAGCGCTAGCTTGATTTTATCAGTGAGCTTTGGCTTGTGTTCTTTCTCGTAAGCGAGAGAGGGATAGTTTTATGCTTGGACATGTCTGCAACGGGCCCTAGTTTGTGTTACTTTTATTAGTATTTTGTTTGTTACGTCTGTTTTCCTTTTTGTTACAGTGCACTGAGGAAAAAACACATCTGAGATCCACCAGTGGTGATGTGGTGATATTTTGTGAGTTCATGATTTAACAATCAGCTCTTTAAACCAGGCCTGAAAGCGCTATAAAATATTATTACTGTAAACAGTTGCAAAGTATTTTTCTCCATGATTGTAATTGGCTTGGGAGAAATTCACTTATAGGGGACACTGATCACATGAGAAGTCCTCAGTCTAAAAGGATTGCAGCGAGTCAATCCGGTCCAAAAAGAAAAAACAAGGAATTGTTTTCCTTTTAAAATGATGACGTCATCTTGCTGGTGATGGATGCTCGAATAGGTCGCGCGTGAGACTCCATTATCAGCAACATCTGGTATGAATGTGTGTGAATGAATGCATGTGACTGGACTGTGATGGACGGACTGAAAGTTTTGACTGACTTGACACTGAGACAATGACTGCACCAACTTTAGGATTAGTAAATGCCAACAAACAATTCACCCAGCCGGCAAGAGAAGGGTGGATGCTTCGCTTTGTTTTGTTCTTGCAGGAGCAGGAGGATAAGAGAGACTGGAGGAGGAGACTGTAGCTTCACAGGCGAGTGTGGAACTGAGATTTAAACCGTTGGTTGTTAATTTTGAGTTACTGATGTTTGCATTAAGAAAAACTGTGCTATAGTAGCTTCGTTTTGATTAAGGTATCATGTTATATTATTGGGAATGCCAAATGATACAGTGGAAAAAACTTTTGATATCACTCATGACTGGAATATGTTACTATTGACCATAGAAGGTCACTGTAAAAAAAGTCAGTTAAAGTTTATAGAGGAAGATCGCCAAAACCTTAACAATGTTTATGAATAACAGGGGAATGGTAGACTTGCCATATTCAAAATAGAGATATGCCAATTTTGTATGAAGCACATGACTGATAACTGTTCTGTCCTGAGCTTTTGTTTTTTATAGCACCCACTTGACCACACCAACAGTTTTCACACCAAAGGAGGGGAATTGCAAATATTGGAGGGAGGAATACTAATAAAAGTGGAAGTTGAGTTTGAACATGAAACACTGGTGATATGAAAATTTCCATGAGTTTATTTGTGTGTTTAATAATTTAGCTATGGTAAGACTTAAGCTTATAATGTGTTAGACTTAGAAATGGTTCATTAATCTTTGATTTCTTCTACACACACATAGATTATGATTAGAATAAGTCCGGAATATAACATTTTGAACCAAAATTTGAATCATTAGAAGAACAATGGATAACAATATTAGATTATCAAGGCTAGGGAGAGAGGTGTTTTGTTTTTCTGTCTCTTGCAGAGAAAGGAACAGACACCAGACGGGGACACGGAGTTATGAGGACCCCTAACAGCAGAGACAGATGTAGGGACTGCCGAGACAGCAACTGGGGTCAAGTGTCATGACGTTTGGGCTCCTGGAGAAGATGGATCCCACAAACACAGCAATAACCATGAAGGGGTTGGCGGAAACCAGGAACACCAGACCAACGAGGTTCGAGAGGCTCTTGGCAAAAAGGGGGACACGGCGGTGACCACAAACCCATAGATCTTTGTTTGAAATCGGGGCAGAATAATCCCCAGAACTGTGCAACGACTAAAGGGTGGTCTAACCCCGGAGGTCGAAGGAAGAAGCTGAGAATCACCCAACTGGAAGATATTGGTAGCTGCAGCAATAAAAAATAAAGCTGTGGGAAAATTGGGGAGTGATGGGAGTGTCATCTGTAACTGATGGTATGGTTGTAAATCTAACTTTGCTTGCATCTGAACTGCGTAAACACAGAGGTCATCACACATATGGTCCACCCGTTAAAGGGGGACAGAGGGCCTCAGGACCAAGGAGACGTGGACATTGCAACATTAGAGTGTATGTTGTAAGTGATCTCTTTGAGAAAAGAGATCAAAGGGGGAATGTTGAGATTATTCTGTTATCATATGTTACCTTATATATGTAATCAAAGTAGTTGAATTATGATACTGCTGTAGATCATATTATACCCTTTAATATAGAGTGTGTGAGCTGTATGTAGTTTAGTCCTCATTATACTTTTGAGTTAAAAGAACATAATCATTTTGTAGTTCATTAGATAAGTGTGCATCACTCTGTATCCTTGATCGGCTGTGAATGTCTTATACTGTTTTCTTGACATGCTTTACTGCTGAATCATCAAGAGAAGGTTGTAAGCAGGAGACTTGGTGTCTAGGGAGATAGACAACATTCCATACCCCCACCTTTGCAGGGAGCAGAGAAGACAGGGAGCCGAGGTCATAATTTAGGCGCCGTAAGAGAGAAAGAATGTGAATGTTTAGGCTTTTACGACTAGGTGGGGGCCACTAGAGAGTATAAAAAGCTGAGTAACCCGTCACCATTTTGAGACATGCTGCTGACCCTCTGCAGGCATCTCTCCCGTCCGGACGTTGTAATGCTCTTATGTGTTGAATTGTATGGAAATAAATGATTGTTGATTGAGCATTTATACACCGAGTATTGTCCTTCCTTCAGCCCAAAGATTCAAAGAATTGGGATTTTTAACAACTTGGTGCTGTGTGACCCGGATCTTTGGTGTGCTGAGGAGGTGCAGATTTGGCCTTTGGTGAGATCGTGGGGCGAGGTGAACAGAGGACCGGTCCAAAAATAAAAAGGTAAGCACAGCCTGTTGTATTATACCAAATGTGCATATTGGGCTTTCCAAATTAATCTGTTCACTGAGTTACACGTATTTTCACATTAAATTTGTCGGTGTCTGGTTTTTGGCGCAAGATACTAACAACATAAGTTGAGGCTAAATTCCAGTGTGTGAGTAAACTGCTTCTACCGAGATACTAATAACATACTACGTTGGACTAGTTGCAGTAATCTGCTTCTACCGAGATACTAATAACATACTACGTTGGACTAGTTGCAGCCCACTTTACCTTCCACATTTAATTTAGTCTAAAACTGGCTTCTGTAGCAATAATACATTAGAATTTCTTCTGGAGACGCGGCCATAAGTTCAGTACATTGAAGTCGAGGTTTTGAAGTTTGTTTATGGTTACTGTTAAGTCCTTGCTCCTGCCGGCTATGAAATAGAAGTTGTTTAAGGAAAAGCAGATGCTGGCTCACGGTGTAGTTAAACGCTGGCAACGCCGAAAGCGCAACACGTCCGTAGGTTTTGGTTTATGATACGGCGTGTTCCGGTGGTACGGCCGTGAAGTGCAGTAGTGGTTGGTGCTGGTTTCAGTACATTGAATAGAGGTTTGACGGTGGTTTATGGCGTCTGTCGAGTCATAAGGGCTGCGGCCGTAAAATAAAGTAAAATTTTACTTGCCAAGAAGTACATAGAGCAAAACCTGGTTTATGGTGTCGGGTATAACTTCAGGGGACGCAGGCATCACTTTTATGATGCGATTTTGCCCCGTTGTGGCGGTCATAACGCAGAGACAGGGGTATTTGGTCTTTGGTTGTTGTGTTTCAAAAGAATTCTAACAGTTGAGCTCAGAGGTTTCTGTGCAAATTTCTGCTGATGAGGAGCGCTCTCTGTGTGTCTCACTGTGGGTGAGTGTGTGCAAAGCGCGCTCTGAGTGTGTTTCTGGGTGTGAAGTGTGAACACAGTCACAGTGACGGTTGATGTGTTTGAATAGGAGGACATTAGTGCGAAGAGAATGCTTTAAGATCTAAGGTTGACGCCTGGTGTACCTGTGGAAACTAATTTGTTCAAGGTGTGGCGACCCTCCTGGTCGTGGACGCGCGGCCAGGCCCAGCGGCGTCTGGATGCCAAGATGACAACTTGGGAACTGAGGACTCCCGCATAGCTGCAGAATAACTCTGGAACGGCCGTGTAATCACGGGTTCACATTTATTCTGGAATAGAACAAGAGAATGCTTTTACATCTAAGGTTGAGTTCTATCATAGGTGAAATATAAAAAGGTTGAATTCCTCGTTTCAGTGGTTGAAATTGTTGTGTGCCTGTCCCCTGACGAGTGTGAAATTAAATAAAGAGGGAATTTGGAGCCACATAGAGATAGACGGGCATAATTGGGTGTATTACTCTGTGGTGTAATAAGAAAAATAAGAATAAAAAGAGAGATGGTAAGAGGTGTGTAGTGGAGAATTATAGAGAGAGGAATGTGTTGGGAGACTGGCGTGCAGTTTACGCAGTCAAGGTGGGCGTGTTGCCTGCTTATCTGTTTAACATGTGATGAAAATGAAATTAAATAAATCTCTTAGTGTGTTAATACAGGAAGCTGCGGACCTGGACCAACTGCCCCCACAAGCACAGCGGCCGAAGCAAAATTATAGGTAATGGGAACCACACCCAGCACGAATCAGCAGCTGTGAAACAGACAGCAGCGAGGAGAGAATTAGAGGAGGAATGAAGGTTTTAAGAGCACATGAAATTCGGTTGAATTTTGGGGCCAACGGACTTGTGGAGGTTGGGAAGGCGTCCGGAGCATCACAACAAAAGGTGAAACAAAAGCACACACAAGCAGAGAAATGTGAGAGAAAGGCTCCTTTTAAGGTAACGCCTAGTTTGAGAAAAAGTTAAAATTAACCTGCCTGCCTACAAAATGCACACACATGCAATGAAGAAACAGCTTACACTCATGAACATGTGAAGATTTTCCAACAAGGTTAAAGCAGCGAAACTTAACATACTTCTGTTGTTAAATAATAAAGTTTATACATTACTGACAAAGAAACTCTCTGGGTTGCAGGACAACAATTTAACAAAAAAGAAAAAAGAAACACTGGTCTAACCAACCAGGCAAGACACAACAAATTTAGTGGTAAAAAGAGTCAAATTGTGACATGTTTTCTGCTGATTGATTAATACAAGTGATTTCTGAATGAAAGAAAAGTCCATTTTTGGGCTTTTGAACATGATCTTAAGAATTTTAACATGTACCTGTGTTGTCCTGTCAGCTTGGCAGGTCATGATTGGATTATATGGTGAGAAAAAACAAAAAAAGGGGGAGAGAAGGCTGACACAGGGCCTGGTCCCGTTGTCTCCCCTCTGAATGACACAGCCAACACAACATCATTTTCCTGTTCGTTTGTTTTTGTTTTTCGTTTGTTTTGTTCTGTTTTTGTTTTTTCTCTTTATGCTTAATTACAGGCTGCTTTGCGGCCCTGAAAGCCGAGGCTGAACTGGACTCCTGCTCTCCCCTCTACGTGACCCTGACCAAATGCTGCAACAGCTGGACCCACAACAACGACCTGAGAATGTCAACAGACCTGCAGGAATGTGATCTCATGCAGCCGAGACGGAGAGCACTAAACCCAAGGCCCGTTTCACTACACGGGGGAAAATTCTCAGTCAGCTTCAGCTGACAGAGCTGTGACGAGACGCCCGCCAAGCCCGAATGAAAAGTAAGGCCGAGCAAAAGAATGCTGACCTTGATAACTCTGCATTAAAACTGTGCAGGACAGTGACGGACCAACAATGATCATCGGGCAGCAAAAAGGGCAGGACCGAGACAGGAGGAGTAACTGAGGTCAGAAGGCACCTCAGAATGGACAAAAAACACAGAAGAAGATGCAGGTTTCACCTGCGGTGAACATCGACACTGGAGAAAGGACTGCCCCAATTGGGGTCAGAACCAGGACGGACTGAACTTTGAGCAGCAGCAGCAGCAATGGTTGCAAACAAACTGAAAAGGAGGAGGGCAGGACCCCAGGGCATGCTTCAGGCCGTGGTTTACCCAGAACACCAGAACAGGAAAGTGATGAACACACACACACACACACACACACACACACACACACATTGGAATGCTGATTCACTGAGAGTGATGCACACACACACACACACACACACACACACACACACACACGCTGATGCAATGAAGAACGCTTTGCTTATGCTGATATGCAAAATGCTGCACACAAACATCCCAATACATAATTTTTATGAGGAGCCATTGATTACTTAGAATGTGTTATATGTCACCTAGAGGGCATTCAGGTAGAGTTAATAAGCTCTAAAACGGTTTGGTTATGAAAACAATGTCTGTGCGTGATGTCTGTTTATGGCTCAAGGCCTTGACTGAATTCTTTGCTGTGCTTCACACAGCCCTGAGGAGGAACAGTGGCACAGAGTGAAGATGATGAATTAGTGGTGTAAGTTTTAGGAGTACGGCATTTTCTGTGATTGAGTTTTAATTCAAGGAGGAACAAAAGGTGTTACGGCACCTGAGGTTCTCATTCCCACACAATATTGTCCCGGCAGGAAGCAAAACGTTCCTGTGAATTTCTGGTTGATTGTTTGGTTTTGTTTAGCGCTAGCTTGATTTTATCAGTGAGCTTTGGCTTGTGTTCTTTCTCGTAAGCGAGAGAGGGATAGTTTTATGCTTGGACATGTCTGCAACGGGCCCTAGTTTGTGTTACTTTTATTAGTATTTTGTTTGTTACGTCTGTTTTCCTTTTTGTTACAGTGCACTGAGGAAAAAACACATCTGAGATCCACCAGTGGTGATGTGGTGATATTTTGTGAGTTCATGATTTAACAATCAGCTCTTTAAACCAGGCCTGAAAGCGCTATAAAATATTATTACTGTAAACAGTTGCAAAGTATTTTTCTCCATGATTGTAATTGGCTTGGGAGAAATTCACTTATAGGGGACACTGATCACATGAGAAGTCCTCAGTCTAAAAGGATTGCAGCGAGTCAATCCGGTCCAAAAAGAAAAAACAAGGAATTGTTTTCCTTTTAAAATGATGACGTCATCTTGCTGGTGATGGATGCTCGAATAGGTCGCGCGTGAGACTCCATTATCAGCAACATCTGGTATGAATGTGTGTGAATGAATGCATGTGACTGGACTGTGATGGACGGACTGAAAGTTTTGACTGACTTGACACTGAGACAATGACTGCACCAACTTTAGGATTAGTAAATGCCAACAAACAATTCACCCAGCCGACAAGAGAAGGGTGGATGCTTCGCTTTGTTTTGTTTTGTTCTTGCAGGAGCAGGAGGATAAGAGAGACTGGAGGAGGAGACTGTAGCTTCACAGGCGAGTATGGAACTGAGATTTAAACCGTTGGTTGTTAATTTTGAGTTACTGATGTTTGCATTAAGAAAAACTGTGCTATAGTAGCTTCGTTTTGATTAAGGTATCATATTATATTATTGGGAATGCCAAATGATACAGTGGAAAAAACTTTTGATATCACTCATGACTGGAATATGTTACTATTGACCATAGAAGGTCACTGTAAAAAAAGTCAGTTAAAGTTTATAGAGGAAGATCGCCAAAACCTTAACAATGTTTATGAATAACAGGGGAATGGTAGACTTGCCATATTCAAAATAGAGATATGCCAATTTTGTATGAAGCACATGACTGATAACTGTTCTGTCCTGAGCTTTTGTTTTTTATAGCACCCACTTGACCACACCAACAGTTTTCACACCAAAGGAGGGGAATTGCAAATATTGGAGGGAGGAATACTAATAAAAGTGGAAGTTGAGTTTGAACATGAAACACTGGTGATATGAAAATTTCCATGAGTTTATTTGTGTGTTTAATAATTTAGCTATGGTAAGACTTAAGCTTATAATGTGTTAGACTTAGAAATGGTTCATTAATCTTTGATTTCTTCTACACACACATAGATTATGATTAGAATAAGTCCGGAATATAACATTTTGAACCAAAATTTGAATCATTAGAAGAACAATGGATAACAATATTAGATTATCAAGGCTAGGGAGAGAGGTGTTTTGTTTTTCTGTCTCTTGCAGAGAAAGGAACAGACACCAGACGGGGACACAGAGTTATGAGGACCCCTAACAGCAGAGACAGATGTAGGGACTGCCGAGACAGCAACTGGGGTCAAGTGTCATGACGTTTGGGCTCCTGGAGAAGATGGATCCCACAAACACAGCAATAACCATGAAGGGGTTGGCGGAAACCAGGAACACCAGACCAACGAGGTTCGAGAGGCTCTTGGCAAAAAGGGGGACACGGCGGTGACCACAAACCCATAGATCTTTGTTTGAAATCGGGGCAGAATAATCCCCAGAACTGTGCAACGACTAAAGGGTGGTCGAACCCCGGAGGTCGAAGGAAGAAGCTGAGAATCACCCAACTGGAAGATATTGGTAGCTGCAGCAATAAAAAATAAAGCTGTGGGAAAATTGGGGAGTGATGGGAGTGTCATCTGTAACTGATGGTATGGTTGTAAATCTAACTTTGCTTGCATCTGAACTGCGTAAACACAGAGGTCATCACACATATGGTCCACCCGTTAAAGGGGGACAGAGGGCCTCAGGACCAAGGAGACGTGGACATTGCAACATTAGAGTGTATGTTGTAAGTGATCTCTTTGAGAAAAGAGATCAAAGGGGGAATGTTGAGATTATTCTGTTATCATATGTTACCTTATATATGTAATCAAAGTAGTTGAATTATGATACTGCTGTAGATCATATTATACCCTTTAATATAGAGTGTGTGAGCTGTATGTAGTTTAGTCCTCATTATACTTTTGAGTTAAAAGAACATAATCATTTTGTAGTTCATTAGATAAGTGTGCATCACTCTGTATCCTTGATCGGCTGTGAATGTCTTATACTGTTTTCTTGACATGCTTTACTGCTGAATCATCAAAAGAAGGTTGTAAGCAGGAGACTTGGTGTCTAGGGAGATAGACAACATTCCATACCCCCACCTTTGCAGGGAGCAGAGAAGACAGGGAGCCGAGGTCATAATTTAGGCGCCGTAAGAGAGAAAGAATGTGAATGTTTAGGCTTTTACGACTAGGTGGGGGCCACTAGAGAGTATAAAAAGCTGAGTAACCCGTCACCATTTTGAGACATGCTGCTGACCCTCTGCAGGCATCTCTCCCGTCCGGACGTTGTAATGCTCTTATGTGTTGAATTGTATGGAAATAAATGATTGTTGATTGAGCATTTATACACCGAGTATTGTCCTTCCTTCAGCCCAAAGATTCAAAGAATTGGGATTTTTAACACTATAAATAAAGGAGAAAAAGTCCGTTTAGTTTCATTTCCTACAGCTCAGAGTTACACTTCACATTCCTGCAGTCACATCAGAATCAGATCAGAATCAGAAACTTTATTGTCATTGTCATGAGAACAACGAAATTAAGAATGGTCCCCGATCATTGCATCATCCCTAGCAATATCAAAATATAAATAAAACAATAAAATTCAATAAATAAAATAGATAGAATACTTAAAATACTAATAAGATGTAACAGTAAAACATTCACATACATTCCCACACACATGCTTCAGACCGTGCATAGATTAACACAAGAGTGGCGTGATGGACATTTTTTTGTAGTATTCAGATGTGTTATTGCAGTTGGATAACAGCTGTGTTTGAGTCTATTAGTCCTTGCTCTGATTGCCCTGTACCGTCTGCCTGAGGGCAACAGTTCGAACAGGGAGTGGCCAGGATGTGAGGTGTCTTTTATGATGTTTTGGGCCTTTTTAAAACAGTGGGCGTTGTGTAGAACTTCCAGTGTGGGGAGAGGGCAGCCAGTGATCTTTTGGGCGGTGTTAATGATCCCTTGGAGTGCTTTCCTCTGAGCCCCTGTGCAGCTAGTGTACCAGATGCATATGCAGTAAGTTAGAACACTCTCAATGGTGGCTCTGTAGAAGGACACCAGCAGTTTCTGTGTGATGTTATTCCTCCTGAGAATTCTCAGGAAGTACAGTCTCTGTTGGGCCTTTTTCAGCAGCTCGGAGGTGTTCACACTCCAGGAAAGGTTCTCCTCTATATTGACTCCCAGGAAGCGGAAGCTTGCCACCCTTTCTACACAGTCCCCATTTATGAATAGTGGTTGGATCTCTGCCTTTTTCCTTCTGAAGTCTATTATGAGTTCTTTGGTTTTTGAAGTGTTGAGGAGGAGGTTATTGGCCTTACACCATGACGTCAGCTGCTCCACCTCGTCTCTGTACGTAGACTCGTCTCCCTTGGAAATGAGCCCCACCACTGTGGTGTCATCTGCAAATTTCACAAAGATGTTGCTGTGGTGGCGAGGAGTGCAGTCGTGTGTGTAGAGAGAGTAGAGCAGTGGACTGAGCACACAGCCCTGGGGTGAGCCAGTGCTGAGACTCAGGGCTGAGGATGTGTGATGGCCAACTCTGACTCTCTGTCTACGGCCCGAGAGGAAGCTGTTGATCCACATGCAGGTGCTGTATGGAAGCCCCAGGTCTTGTAGCTTGGCCACCAGTTTGTGTGGAAGGATGGTGTTAAAAGCTGAGCAGTAATCCACGAAGAGCATCCGCACATAGCTACCATGCTCTTCCAGGTGAGTTAATGCAGCATGGAGTGCTGTGGCTACAGCGTCTTCCGTGGATCGGTTTGCTCTGTAGGCAAACTGGTGTGGATCCAGGCTGCGGGGCAGGGCTGCTGTGATGTGTCTGCGGACCAGCTTCTCAAAGCATTTCATTACCACTGGGGTGAGTGCCACCGGTCTGTAGTCATTCAGGCCGGTGATGTGGGGCTTCTTAGGCAAGGGGACTATGGTGGAGGACTTCAGGCAGAGTGGGACAGTCGCCTGTGCGAGGGATTTGTTGAAAATCCTGGTGAAGATCCCAGCCAGCTGTCCTGCACAATCCCTCAATATTCGACCTGGCACACCATCAGGACCCGCCGCCTTCCTCGGGTTAACAGCCTGCAGCATGCGCCTCACCTCGTGCTCTTCCAGGGTGAGGGTGGTGCTGCTATGGGTGGCGTGTTGCTGCTGTGGCTCCAATACCTCCGGTACCCTGGTCTCAAAGCGGGCAAAGAAGATATTCAGCTCCTCTGCCAGCTCCAGGTCACCGTCCGCAGCTCCGAGATTGATCTTATAGTTGGTTAGGTGCTGGATGCCTTGCCACACCTGCCGGCTGGTATTACTCTTCAAATGGTCCTCGATCCTCCTCCTATAGTCCCCCTTTGCCTCTCTGATGCCTCTCTTCAGGTTGGATCGGGCTGTGGTGTAGTAATCCCTGTTGCCAGACCTGAACGCAATGTTCCTCTCCTTCAGCAGCTGCCCAAACTAAAGCTTCACTTTGGTCCAACATCTACATGTTAACATGAAACACAGACAGACTCAGAACATCTGGAACATCTGCACTTTGACCCAAACTGTTATAGCAGGATATTTTCTGCATATTTCTTATGTTGGACCTGTTTGAACTGTAAACGACCTGTAATCATCTGTAAATGGTGTGAGACACACTGAGGCCACCTACAGGGCAGCTGGGGAACAGCAGGGATCTGAAATCATATGAGACGTTAGTGAGTGAGAAGAACAAACGGACTTAAGATGGCTCGAAGTGATCAAAGTTGATCTAAAACAGAAGATAAATCCACTGATTCTTTGTAAAGTTCATCTGCTGCTCACATGAATCCATGAAAGATTTATTTCACTGAATGTTTCTTCAAAGCTCATTTCAACCTGTTGAAGTCATGAATGAAAGTGCAGACTGAGAGTGGATCACATGATGTTTGAGGTGTGTCATGTGACATGTTCAGTATTGTCACACATGTCTAGATTGTCCCTGATATCATAACTGCTCAAACACTGATGATTATATTTGAAGAATTATTCCTGATGGCAGCAAAGTTTGAATGGAGCTCTCTGTCTGTGCTGATTTGTCGCCCTCTGGAGGTCAAAGCACAAACCTACAGGGCAGCTGGGGAACAGCAGGGATCTGAAATCATACGAGATGTTAGTGAGAAGTTAGAACAAACGGACTTAAGATGGCTCGAAGTGATCAAAGTTGATCTAAAACAGAAGATAAATCCAAAGCAGCATCAGATGAATGTTACCATTTCCAGTTACGGTGCCCTTCATCTAATATGGAAATGTGCTGTTTTCTTTAGCCGTGTTGTTGTTCTTCCTATTGTGTTTAGGCCAGAGATGCTCTTCAAACAGCGGACAGACATGACCACATTACAAGAACATGGTGTGAGTCCGATTTGATATTCCAGTCAACGCTGAGAGACCTTAACCAGGAAGTCAGAGGTCAGCTGATGCTGCGAGCAGGAAGTGAACCAAGGGAAAGGTCCACTCTACTCAATCTCAAAGAAAATATGCTGGTGTTTGTTGATGTTGATGGTACAATAAAAATATATAATATAATAAATAATAAAATATCATGTGATGATGAGATGTGTTGTTGGTGTTTGTATTTTCTGTAAATGTCTTTTTTAATGTAAATGCTTTGTTCCAGACGGACAGGGAATCAGTTGCTGTACGATGACATCATCTTGATGTTGACGAGGAGGGCGAGAAAAACTAGTTTTGTCCTGCAGATGGCGATCTTGCACCGTGTTCAGAGAGCCGACACTGATGGTGCTGCTCTACTCAGCTTACTTTAGCCTGGGTTGGACTCTATATGAGCAGCTTCCACTCTGGTTTCACTCTTAAACACACTTGTTTGATTTCACTTGTAAAAGTTGAAGAATAAATATTTTATTACAAAATGATTTGTTGATGCATTTTTTTAGGGTCAAATATCTTGTTTGATTTGAGGAATGAACTGTTAGGGTGGAAAAAGTGAATCAGGTTAAAATAGTGGTGCTTTATATCAGTGAAGATGTATAATGTAATTTAAAATGTTGATGATGGGTTGTAGTGGGCTTGTACTTACAAAACTGCCTCATTTTATTGGAACGATCCACAGTTGCATCCATTCACGGATGACATCTGACATCATTTGACATCTGGTCTGAACACGTTTGTACACAAGATGCCTCAGTTCTGGATGTTCCCACAGACTCCTCTGTGCACCTAAAGAAAAGGTCAAGGGTCAGCAGCACATGTAGTTGGGACAAGTCTTCATTTACAAACAACAGTCGCATAAACTACACAATGATTTTCCTCCAATGACGACTTTTCACTTGCAGAAATGGTCCTGTGTGATTTCCAGGCTGTGATATAAAAACTAGTTCCTAATGGCAGCGACTCACTCAGTAAACATGTGTTTCCTTCACCAACCTCACACACAGATCCAATAAGATCAGGAAGTGGGCAGTATAGTACAATATGTGTTATTCTGTGCTGCACTGCCCAAACTAAAGATCTGCTGAAGTGTTGGAAATGATCCAGATGTTTATTTTGGACGATACAGCAGAAGATCAGACATGAAAGTGGAGATAACACAGAAGACCTGCAGCAAAGGTCAGAGGTCAGACTGGGCCCTGGATTCAACAATGAGCCAATGATCATCAAGCAGTGACTAAAGCAGAGCCCTGACGTTCTGACATTCATCACACAGTCAGAACAAATGTCTGCTGATGACTTCATCTCATGAAACGACTGATAGATGTCAGTTCATTGATCAGCTGAGCTGCTGATCTTCATCGTCACAGAAACATTCAGCTTGTTTCAATCAGTAAATAACTCCCACTACTCCCAGTTTGAACTGTTCCCACTCAAAATGCTGTGAGAACAATGATCATTGTAGAACTTCACAAACATCACGTGTTGTTTTCCACATGTAAGATCAGCAAACACACAGAAACTTCCTGTTGCCACACACGGCCTCTAAAATCTCTTCCACGCTTTCTGTCTGAAGTCCACTCTCTGTGTCGGATCCACAGGAAACAACAAGATCTTATTAACATGGTTTTCAATGTGTCTCCTTCCAAAAAGTCCAACCAATGAACAAATGTGTGTATTTGTGGAGGCCGAACAAAAGCATGACACATTTCTCTGTTTCTATAAACTGGAGTCAAACACAAACATGAAGAGTTTCACTGACAGACTCCAAAATGCCCCCACAGTGGATCAAAGGGAAATCCTACAGTGTGGCCAGAGACTCTTAATGGCTCCAACATCAACACATCCACAATGTTGGATCCAGTTCTGCCTCACAGAGTTACTAAGACACACCCTCTGCAGCATCACAACAGCTCCACCTGCTTCACCTGCCTCCTCAGCATCTGTACACCTGAAGAGAAAAGAAAGGCTCCAACAGCTCAAATCTACAAAGGATTCATGAAGTTTCATCCAACAATAACATGTTTGCCTTCCACAGTGTGCTGTTAGACACCACTGTACCTCTGCCATTTCAAAAAGAGCAGCTTGGGAACATTTTGGCTCCAAACACTTTGTGTTTAAGTTCTTTGTTTTCTTTGTGAAGCCGACAACATCTGGAGCTTTGTGACTCATAGAAACATCATTTTGTTCTTTAGATGACAGCAGATTGGGACTGAATAATCAATCACTATCAAACCAATAAAGACAAACATGCTGATTTTACAGGAACTTTGTTGGAGAAGCTGCAAAGACATGAAACTGGTGGAGATCCCAAACCAGTTGATAGTGCTGGTTATTCCAAATAAAGCTGTTTCCCTTTGAGATGAAATGACTTTGTGTCCTGATATATAATAAAGATGTTGTTGTTTTTGAGCCCCTGTATTAAAAGTAGTTTAAAGTCAGCTTGAGTTTGATGTCTTTATGTCAAAGCTGCTCATGATGTTGAGCTGCTGATGGAATAAAAACAATATAAAAGCATGTAGTCCAGACTTAAATGTAGCCTGTTGTTAGCTGAGGTCCACACACAGTGTTTGACAGTGTAAAGTGTGTGAAAGGGCTGCTGGTGGAGCTCACTAGGATGAGCAGGTGACCACGAGGTGGAGAGCAGCTGGCCTGGCTTTGACCCGGGCCACGCCCCCTTTCTCTCTGCTTTGCTGTCACTTATCTTCACTGCTCTGTCCAATAAAGCTGAAAAAGGCCCCGAATCAAAGAAATCTGCTGCAGCCTCTGAAACGTCTTCTGTTTCCTTCCCGACGGCTTTTTCACCGTCAGCCCATCAGACAGTCCAGCAGCATTTATGATGATGTCATGATGTTGAAGAGGCTGCTACGGTGGCCTCCCATGACCCCCAGCCTCATCACAGCTGAGATGCAGACATTTGAAACCATTCAGCAGACAACTGAATAACAGTCCAACACAACAGTCTGTGTGCAGACACACACTGACCTTTCATAGAGTCAAACACAGCTGGTTGAGTCATTTCTCTGTGAGTCTAAAGTGAATCTAGTATTTGAAAGTCCACTTCCTGTATTTGTTGTTGAAGACTTCTTCAGCTTCTTCTCAAGGACATCAGCTGCTTGTTTGGCAGCAGAGGCAGTTAAGAAGCTTCCTGAAAAACACTGAACAGTGAGTTCACTGTGGCATATGACAGATTCAGCTTTCTGTGTGCAAATGTGTCTGTGTCGACCTTTCAAATGCTGTTGAATCCAAAACATCAGCGGCTCCTCGGCTGCTCACTTCATGCACTTCTGTCTGTGTGACAGTCCAATGACATCACAGCTGTTTCCAGCCCCAGTGTCTCAGGACTGGACACCTTTAAACATGTCGAGGATCAAACAGCGTCCAGCTAAACACACATGAAACTATCAGAGCTGACAATCATTCCAATAACATCTAATGGTTCATGTATGTAGACACAGGACTACAAGGAAATGGCTCTCAGCATCTGGCTGTGGGAACACATGAGTCCCTGTTTGTGTTCAGATTGTGTGCATGTTTTAGACGTGTGTCACATGTAGAAACACAACAATCCCACAATGACACACAGATGTGTTTGACACAGCTGTGCAGCTGTAAGTTGTTTCTAATGATTCATTGAAGCTCTTCTAACATTCTGGAGACGATCAGTACATGAATCTGTTCAACACGACAACAATTTGACTTCAGTGTGAACGTTTGCATTAAATAACCTTCTTCATCCAGCTGACAGCATCTTCATCCTATGATGTGAACAGTTCCTCCTGTTGATGACAAACCTCTGACAGGATCTGCTTGAGGAGCTTTTTCATGTGCAGCTCTCTGAGCTCAGGGCTGAGCTGCTGTTTCCTCTTTAAGAGCTGCTGCCTCCTCGCCGGACTTGTTCTCCTCTTCTTCTCCTAATGACACCATTTCTGCTTCATATTAAATTCAATAAAGATGCTGACATGTATCTGTAGCAACAACATCATTGAATCTAGAACAACTGGAGCCAAACCAGTGGCTCTGCTGGGATCACTGGTGAGCCAACACTTCCTTGTTGATGCAGATTTCAGGGCTTCCTTTTGCTCCTCCGTTATAACTGTTCTCTCTTCTCAACACATGATGACACAAAGGAATCAGCAGTGACAAAGATGATGCTGAAGAGAAGCACACACTTCACACATATAACAGAGCAGTGCAGTTACACACACCTCTGCTCGACATCAGGCCTCAAACAAAGACACAAAACACTAACTTGACTCTAAACAGAAGAAACGAGCAGCTGTTTCTGTTCTGTGCTTATTTATATTTGACACACATGCTTCTCTTTGTGCAAACACACATCGCACTATAAGGGTAACCTCGCACACAATGATTGGACAGCACAGTGATGATGCTGGGAGATCCTATACGCAGCAACACAGAAACACTGAGAACTTTAAACAATGATGGAAAGTGTTATAAATGACTTGTTGGCCTCTGATCTGTCACAAACAGCTGAAACGTGTCTCTCATGAGTCACATGAAGGTTTTTGACAGAAAGGACAAAAAGTAGCTGCAGTCAGTTTGTGTCATTTTTATATTTATTCATCTGGGAGAAAAATCTGAGGGACATTAAAATGTGTTTTCAACAGAGACAAGAACATGAATATAACAGAACAGGTAAATGAACATGTTTCAAGTAAACAGCTGGACTGATCAGGTCCAAACACAGAGTGATAAACTTGTCAAACAGCTGTCATATCTTTATATAGAAGCTCTTTATAAATGCTGCTCACTGCAGTCTGTTTACTAATAATGTCAAAGTGTTAGAAACACAGAAACATCAGAATGGTCTTTGTTCACAGAAACCTGTCTGGGATCCTTTGTTGTTCTTTTGATGCAGAGTTACATTATAAATATAAAGAGTTATTTCAGAGTCTCATCAGTTTTCCTGCATGTCTTTATTTAACACATCAGCAGGGCTGAAGCTCTCATGTTAAACACACACTGATCTATGGACACGTTCATGTGTTTCTAACAGAACCAGGCTGTTATCAGCCTGCACTAACATTATGTCACACACACTGAATGTAACAGTGACAGTTTACATCATCACACAATCAGCTGTGATTGTTTCACTGTCATCAAACGAGTCAACAGGAAGTAGAATCAATAGAAACCAATCATTTCCTGACAGCATGTCTGATG
>NC_135170.1:1350325-1385325 GCF_041146795.1 Maylandia zebra
TGTGCTCGACTTCACTGAGGTACGTTGGCTCAGCAGGGGAAATGTATTAAAGAGACTTTTTGAGTTGAGAGCAGAAGTGAAGCCTTCATGGAGAAGGATGGAGTTAGTGTTCCTGTGCTAACTGATCCCAAAATGGCTCATGGACTCAGCTTTTCTTGTTGATATGACACATGAGCTTAATGTACTGAACAAGACGTTACAAGGCCAGGGGCAACTTGTCAGTGCTGCCTATGACAACGTGAGAGCATTCTCCACAAAACTGGCGCTCTGGAAAGCTCAGCTCTCTCAGACAAACCTTTGCCATTTCCCAGCATGCAAGGCACTCGTGGATGCAGGCACACCATTCAGTGCTGACGAGTATGTTGATGTCATTTTGAGGCTACAGGAGGAATTTGATCACAGATTTGCTGACTTCAAGACACACAGAGCCACCTTTCACATTTTTGCGGACCCCTTCTCCTTTGATGTGCAAGATGCCCCTTCTGTGCTTCAAATGGAGCTCATTGAGCTGCAGTGCAACTCTGAACTCAAAGCAAAGTTCAGGGAGGTGAGTGGAAAAGCAGACAAGCTTGGACAATTTTTGAGAGAATTGAGCCCTAGTTTCCCTCGGCTTTCCCGAATGTTCAAGCGGACTATGTGCCTTTTTGGTAGCACATACTTGTGCCAAAAGCTCTTCTCCACTTTGAACTTCAATAAGTCCAAGTACAGGTCCAGACTTACGGATGATCATCTTCAAGACGTACTGAGGGTCGCAACTGCTTCCTCCCTCAGGCCAAATCTGGCTCGGCTATGCGAGAGGAAACGCTGCCAGGTCTCTAGCAGCAAGGAGTAGGCAAGAGAAGCCATGTTCAGAAGAACAGTTCATTTTCTACAGTGTTCCATTCATGTTCAGAAGAAGGTTATAGAACTGTTAATACAGACATTTCAATCTAAATACAGCAGATATAGAAGACTGAAAGAAACACACAAGTTCACTGACTAAAAATATCTTATTATTATTTTATTTATGTATTACAGATTGATTGATTTTCTTATTAATTCTTAATTTGTTTATTTATTTTTCATATTTTGTGTTAAAAAATAAAAAAAGAGATTTGAGAAGATTGGAATTTTTTAACCATGCCTTTCTTGTGGAAAACCTAATGCGGCCCAGCCTCACCCAGACTCTGCCTGCAGCGGCCCCCAGCTAAATTGAGTTTGAGACCCCTGTCCTACACCATAAATCAGTAAGAGAGGGTACGACCTCTCTCATGGCCCCAAGTGGTGTGTGCATGCCAGAGCACTCTGGAAGGCACACAGAGTCTTTACAGACTACTAAGGATCAAACCTCTATCATCATGCAATCGATTATACAACTCTAAGCATATATGAGTAAATATTTCTAAGCATAAATGACAATCAACAATATAAACCTTACAGCTGGTTTTAATAACAGAATTCATTTGTTTCTCAAATGAGAAAGAGCTATCGAGAAACACTCCTAAATCTTTAGTTCTGAACTTTTCCAGTGGGCCAAGGTCAACATTATCTGCTAATGCTAAATAGGCTGCCGTTATTAACTAATGCTAATTTGATGTGAATTAGCATTATGCACTAATGCTAACACTTTTTAACAATGTGAGTAGCTAATGCTAACACTATTTCCCTTAACTTTATAACATTGTGAACGGCTAATGCTAACACTCTTTTTCCTAGCATTACAACATCTGAGCTGCTAATGCTAAGTAGGCCGCCATTAGCACCTACGTCTATCCATCCATCCATCCATTCGCTTCCGCTTATCCTTTTCAGGGTCGCGGGGGGCGCTGGAGCCTATCCCAGCTGTCATAGGGCGAAAGGCGGGGTACACCCTGGACAGGTCGCCAGTCTGTCGCAGAGCTAACACACAGGGACAGACAACCATTCACACTCACATTCACACCTAGTGGCAATTTGGATTTTCCAATTAACCTATCCCCACAAGCTGCATGTCTTTGGACGGTGGGAGGAAGCCGGAGTACCCGGAGGGAACCCACGCAAACACGGGGAGAACATGCAAACTCCACACAGAAAGACCCCGGCCTGATGGTGGAATTGAACTCAGGACCTTCTTGCTGTGCGGCAACAGTGCTAACCATCGTGCCACCGTGCTGCCCACCTACGTCTAATTTAAGGCAAATACGCATTAGAACCTAATGCTCATATCGTTTTCCTTTGCTTTATAGCAATGTGAGCAGCTACTGCTAAATAGCATTAGCTAATAACAGCAGTCTAATTTAATGCAAGTTAGCATCATTTGCATTATAACGATGTGAGGAGTTAATGCTAAGTATGCTGCCATTAGTGGCTAATTCTAATTAGGGGTGAATAATTATTACAAGCTAATGCTAATATCGTTTTCTCTTCCCTTTTAACAATGTGAGCAGCTAGTGCTAGGTAGGCTGAAGCTAGCAGCTAATGCTAAAGCTAAAGATAATTTGATGTGAATTAGCATTACATTAGTGAGGAGTTAATGCTAAGTAGACTGCCATTAGCAGGTAATGCTAATTTAAGGTAAATAGGAATTGGCATCTAATGCTAATACCATATTTTCTTGCTTTAACCCTTTAAAACTGGTCAGAGTGGGCACACTCCGTTTTGCGCAACTATTTTTAAATCCCGGTAGCACTGTAATCACGTGAGCTAGCGCAATAATTTTTTTTGCATATGAAACCTGAGGAGTTGTATTTACATCTTATGCCATCAACTTGTCCTAGGTTACAGTTTCCTTCCACATATGCTTAGGACTCATATTGCTCTGCTGGAAATAGTTTATTTTGATGCATATGCTGTTATTTTGCAAATTTGCAGTATAATATTTATTTTCGTTTTTCCTGCAGTATATAAAAATTGGTGTATTTCAAAAATAAAACTATGAAGGCACTCAAAATAAATTTCCTGAGGTGGGAAACTATTTTGTGCAACTTTTTTGTATTTACAGTTTTGAGGGATAAGCCTCTTAAATTTCTCTAACTAGAAATATATGTTAAAAAAACAAAAACGATTTTCAATTTTTTTGTAGTTTATTGCACTTTTTTGCAATTTATGTAATTACTATGCACTTAATACATACATATTATTAAAATTTAGGCTGTAATGGTTGTATTGATGTATAGCAACTTGAAATGCTCCCAAAAATGGCTCTACAGCATGTAAAAATATAATATAAGCTCTGGCGGACTTGGTTCTATGGTAGGTCTAAACGGGTTAAATCAATATCAGTAGCTAATCCGATTGTTCAGTCTGACGTCAGGTGAAGTCATTTTTATGCATTTAAGAGCTGTGTTGAATTCAACATTACAAACTGAACATTAGAACTATCCTCTTCTCCAGGATTTTCCTGATTTAACATTTCAATATGACATTTCCAGCGCTTTGTTTTCTCTGCTCACAGACAAAACAGATACACGCATGTATATACAGCCCACGTCCAGCTCTGCATGCACTCCTGCTCCATTTCTATAGAGAATAAACAACGTAACACAATCATTCTCCATTGTTTTCAACTCAACCAGCTGCATTTAATGAAGGAGTTTGAATTTACTTTACAACAGCTGCTGTTGTTTCCTGTCTGCATTCATGTTCTTAACTGTACTCCACACATTCTGAACTGGTGTACCGTAATTGTCGGGCTATAAGCCGCTACTTTTTGCACAAGCTTTGAGCCCTGCGGCTTTTAGTCAGGTGCGGCTTTTCTATGGATTGTCCATGAGCGGATTTGTTTTGTTTGTTCCGCTGTTGTACGGCACTACGTTGCCTGGCGGAAGGATCGGGGTTCAAGAGTGGTATGTTGGTCACATGTCCATCCGTCAGGCAACGTAGTGCAGTACGAGGTAGCGCGAAAAACAAACTTCAAAGTAGCGCTACCCGTTCAGCTGGAGGCCTGGATGATGAGCGGCGATAAACTTGCAAAAAGCAAGTTATGCCCAACTCCACCGGTGGATTCTGACAGCGTGGAAAAGTGTGAAAACATCCACGATCACCAACAGATTTCGAAGGGCTGAATGCTGCATGATGGAGAGGAGGACACTGCCACGGCCCTTCTGAGGGTGTTCGACTCTGACACTGACAACGAGGATTTCTTTGGTTTTGAAAGTGACAACGAAGGAAAGAAGCTGAGAGTGGATGACGAAGCCACCCTGAGCCTGTTTGTTTCCGACACTGGAGAAGAGGACTTTGGTGGTTTTAGTGCGCAGGAAGATGGTGAAGGACTGACTTTTCTTCTTGTTAAAGCCGTGTCACTGCACCTGAGCCTAAAAGGTAGTCCGAATCAATTGTTCTGGTGTGCTGTAGGTTACTGTTATGTACTACATTTGTTACTCATTTATGAAGCACAGTACATGTTTTGTACTTGTAATTACCGCTACTTGTACATATACCTAAAAAGTTATGCAAATATGTACCCATAACTTGTTTTTCAAAATATTAATAAAAGGGGTGTGTCTCCAAACAGCCATCTCTTTCCTGACAATTCGCTTTGTGCATATTCTCTTACATATGATAAGTCAACATTGAAACACCTGCGGCTTTTAGTCAGGTGCGGCTAATGTATGTACAAAACAGGATTTTCCCCTGATTTTAGCTTGTGCGGCTAATATTCAGGTGCGCTCTGTAGTCTGGGAAATACGGTAGTTCTTCCTAAAGTACTGCAGTATTCCTGCCAGTACATCCTTTTAGTTTTCCTAACTGTTTCCTCTGATGCTCGTTGCTATTCTTTCCTCAATGCAAATTCATGCTAAGCTCCTTCATATCCATCCCTGTTTCTAAACCTGTAATAATTGCTTTAATGTGTCTTTGGCCTAATTATGAGTCTGTCCATATGTTTGTAGTTCCCCACTTGCTTTGGTTTCTTAGCTCTGATTCTCTCAAATTTATCCTTGAAATCATTTACTGGCATCTCTCCCTCTCACTCCCACTATCCCCAGAACACCAGAGTATTCATCTCCTGGTTTATCCTATGGCCTCTTTGCATTTTCTCCAATCATCCCTGTTTCTAGAGTCTCACCCCATCTGCAGGCAGTCCAAGAGAAACTGCCTCTGCCATTTTCTTCTTCTTAATCTTTGATTTTTCTCTTCACTTTCTCCATTGGGTCTTCTTAGACGCACTTTCCAGAAAGCAGCAACATTTTTTGTGCCCCATTTTTCAAATTGTGCATCTTACTTCAGCTTAATGTGTTTCCTGTTTTGTTTTTACACAGGTCATGTAAAAGAAATCCTACCAGAGACTCGACAAAGCTGAACTGAAAGACAGCACAGGCAATAAATCAGAGCAGCACAGAACTTAAGCTCATGGTCCATAGAAGCTGGGCTCTACAGGTGTACCAGGACAAGCTTAGTGTAAGTCCCTCGAAAAAGTTTCACTTGTGCTGTTTCGGTGTAAATTACTGGTTTGTTTGAACAATTTCATCAGCTGAACCATAAATACTCCAAAACAATTTCTTTGTGACTCAGTGTGATTTTTCATTTTGTAATATTAGCATGTCAAACTCTACATTCTCTACACAGATGAGAAATGAAGTGTATTTAATAATAAAAGTTATCTCTCAGAGACAAAGTTAGTGTCTCATTCAGGTCTGTATCTGAGTAGCCTCAGACACATGCAGTGCTCATATTTTCTGTTTTGTGTGTCACTCAGACCTCTTCCTGACAGGGGCAGCAATTTCATTTAAAGTCCCATTCACTGATACAGGCTGCTGGAGCTCCAACCAGGAGGGTACACACATGATCCAGGGAAAAAAATTATATATGGTCTCTTAGATAAATATTAAGAGGTCCTGTGTTTTACTAAAAAATCAAAGTAGTAAAACACAGGACCTTTGGGTTAGATATAAGGTGATTTGACAAATCATGTCTGTTGTAAATGAGTAAGCCATTTATCGACCTGACTCAGGTTTTAAATCATCATCAGAAAAGACTGAATCCTGACCTGAGAATTGTACACTTTGGACTCTCCACTGCAGAAAATAGAAGCTTCAGTCCTGAATCCTGCAGGTTGTTGTTACCCAGATCCAGCTCTGTCAGACGGGAGGACTGGGAGCTCAGGACTGAGGACAGAGCTTCACAGCTTCTGTCTGACAGGTTACAGCCACTCAGTCTGAAGAAAGGATGACAAGAAGACATGAAACACTTGTGTTAAAGTATATTCATGGTGCCATGAGGAGCTACTACATTTACAGTATTTCAACACTGTTTCAGGACATGCTGGAATCCTTATTGCCTCATGTTACAAAAGACAAATGTGGCAGTTTACTGTGACTTGCATGGATTCATTAAAAAAACAAAACATAAACACTGTTAATTTTTTCCAAATGAAATTGATTAAATGATGTTAATTGATGAAAAAAAAATCGATATTGCTTGATCTGACCTCAGCGTTTCCAGTTTGCAGTATTGACTCTTCATCCCAGCAGACAGAAGCTTCACTCCTGAATCCTGCAGGTTGTTGTTACCCAGGTCCAGCTCTGTCAGATGGGAGGACTGGGAGCTCAGGACTGAGGACAGAGCTTCACAGCTTCTGTCTGACAGGTTACAGCCACTCAGTCTGAAATCAAGGTGGAAGGGAGACAAGATCAACCAAACAAATCAGAGCTTTATTGCTTTTTTATTGTTTTTAAGCAGAAATCAGTGAGGTGCTGGTAGATTCTGTTCTTTTGGTTTATTACCCAACAACACACACATACACTAATATTTGTGACTTTTGTAATAGTAGCATTTACAATGCAAAGCAACAGCGATCACAGATTGAAGGGGCCTGAATAAAACTACAATGCAGTGATTTTTAAGATGACCTGTTCTTCCAATTTCCAACAACAGATTTCTCCAACCTTACAGTTAAAAATAATTCTTTATCTCATACTGAATCTTGGTGCACCTCCCCCCAGTTTATTAAAATGAAGAGGTACTGAAGTTGCTGTAAGTGATGTGTGATGCCACTGATTTCCTTTCTGATCCAATACAAAGTAAAATTCAGGCTGGTATCTGCGATACTGATGAAAACTATTCCTTCAGAATCAATACAAGACATCATAAGAAAATATGATGTTTTGTATAACATAAAAAGCCTGAATTTTAAAATATTCAGTTAATAATCAAAAACAGATGTGACTGAAAATAATAAAACTGAGAAACATTTTATGGCCATTCGATCCTTTTACAACCATTGCAAGAGCTTGGTTGGCATAGCCGGCAATACGTTGGATAGTAATAAGTCCGGTGGGTGATGGGCTCCACCAGGGCTGCCCTTTGTCACCGATTCTGTTCATAAATTTTATGTTTAAAGGCTGTATCAAAAGTTCATTCAAGTTACAATATTGTGGTCAAAAGTTCTCCTTTTTTCTTTTATACTATACAACTACGCTGTCTCATGGTTTTAGGACATGGATCTGTCATGGAAGAAATCTATGACCACTTTTAATCAACATTTTAAAAATAAACATGATCACAGATTTACTCACAGAGCCTTGTTGGAGGCTTTGACCACTGGCAGCAGCCTCAGAAGAGCCTCCTCTGAAGCAGAGTATTTCTTCAGGTCAAACACATCCAGATCTTCTTCTGATGACAGTAAGATGAAGACCAGAGCTGACCACTGAGCAGGAGACAGTTTACCTGTGGAGAGACTTCCTGATCTCAGGGACTGTTGGATCTCCTCCACTAGAGAACGATCATCCAGTTCATTCAGACAGTGGATCAGATTGATGCTTTTCTCTGCAGACAGATTCTCACTGAGCTTCTTCTTGATGTACTGGACTGTTTCCTGATTGGTCTGTGAGCTACTTCCTGTCTGTGTCAGCAGACCTCGTAGGAGAGTCTGATTGGTCTGCAGTGAAAGACCCAGGAGGAAGCGGAGGAACAAGTCCAGGTGCCCATTTGGACTCTGTAAGGCCTTGTTCACAGCACTCTGGTGGAGAGATTGAAGTTTTAGTTTGTTAAATAGTTTAGACCATGTAGAGGTTGTTTGTTGTTGTTCCAGCAGATTGAGTCCAGAGTTGATGAAGGTCAGATGGACATGAAGAGCAGCCAGAAACTCCTGAACACTCAGATGGATGAAGCAGAACACCTTGTTCTGGTACAGTCCGCTCTCCTCTTTAAAGATCTGTGTGAACACTCCTGAGTACACTGAGGCTGCTCTGATATCGATGCCACACTCTGTCAGGTCTGATTCATAGAAGATCAGGTTTCCTTTCTGCAGCTGATCAAAAGCCAGTTTTCCCAGAGACTCCATCATCTTCCTGCTCTCTGGACTCCAGTGTGGATCTGTCTCAGCTCCTCCATCATACTTGACCTTCTTCACTTTGGCCTGAACCACCAGGAAGTGGATGTACATCTCAGTCAGGGTCTTGGGCAGCTGTCCTCCCTCTCTGGTTTCCAGCACATCCTCCAGAACTGTAGCAGTGATCCAGCAGAAGACTGGGATGTGACACATGATGTGGAGGCTTCGTGATGTCTTGATGTGGGAGATGATCCTGCTGGCCTGCTTCTTATCTCTGAATCTCTTCCTGAAGTACTCCTCCTTCTGTGGGTCAGTGAACCCTCTGACCTCTGTCACCATGCCAACACAGTCAGGAGGGATCTGATTGGCTGCTGCTGGTCGTGTGGTTATCCAGAGGCGAGCAGAGGGAAGCAGTTTCCCCCTGATGAGGTTTATCAGCAGCACATCCACTGAGGTGGACTTTCTAGGATCAGTTAGGATTGTAGTTTTGTGGAAGTCCAGAGGAAGTCGACACTCATCCAGACCATCAAAGATGAACACAACCTGGAAGTCTTCAAAGCTGCAGATTCCTGCTTCTTTGGTTTCAGTAAAGAAGTGATGAACAAGTCCCACCAAGCTGAACTTTTCCTCTTTCAGCACATTCAGCTCTCTGAAAGTGAATGGAAATATGAACTGGATGTCCTGGTTGGCTTTGTCTTCAGCCCAGTCCAGGCTGTATTTCTGTGTTAAGACTGTTTTCCCAATGCCAGCCACTCCCTTTGTCAGCACTGTTCTGATTGGTTCATCTCTTCCAGGTGAGGCTTTAAAGATGTCTTCTTGTCTGATGGTTGTTTCTGGTCTGTCTGGTTTCCTGGATGCTGTTTCAATCTGTCTGACCTCATGTTCATCATTGACCTCTGCAGTCCCTCCCTCTGTGATGTAGAGCTCTGTGTAGATCTGATTCAGGAGGGTTGGGTTTCCTGCTTTAGCGATGCCCTCAAACACACACTGGAACTTCTTCTTCAGGGTGGATTTAAGGTTACGATGACAAACTGCAGCTTGAAGTTCTGAATGAGAAGAAAAATAAACACTCAATTCCAAAAAGAACTCATCTTTAAAACATGTTGCTCCATCTTCCATCTCTGGAAAATGTCTCATTTATCCAGCAGCTTAAATCTTTAGATAAATCCTCTTACTGCTCTGCAGACGGTCAGCCAGCTCCTCCTGCTTCATTCTCCTCAGGAAGTCCACTGTGATCTTCACAAACGCCTCTCTGCTGCTGCTCCTCTGACTCTCTAAGCATTCTGGGTAATCTGGACTCAGAACCTTCTGGATCTTCTTCAGCTCGTTCTTCACAAAAGTGATGATGTTGTCCTCCAGCAGCTGGAACAGAATATTTATGAATGAGCCAATCAGACTGAAATCATGGAGCCAAACATCAGATCCATGTTGGACACACTGACGATCCACTGGTCTACAAAGAGCAGCATGGAGATGACTGTGAACAGAACAGATGTAACAGTAGTTGTTGTACATGTACAGACCATAAATATGGAGTCCAGCTGTGTTTGATGCTGCTGGGCAGACTGACCACTGGGAACCTCTGAGCTCTGCTGGTCCACTCTGTGGAGGAACCATGAAGGATTAGATCAACACAGGATAAAGATCCAGGAGTTTCTGCTCAAATAACTTCATCTGAATCAAGTCTGTCAAGTTTTAAACTCTCAGATTGTGAACATATCAGTAATTTTCAGTCTGTTTTCATGGACGTCCTTTCAGTGGTGATGTCAGGGATGATTTTGAAGAAGCTCATCAAACTGAACCATCAGCAGATCACTGCTCCAAAACCAGAACATGATCCGAGTCTCCCTCCACCACCAGAACACCAGCTTTACTAACGTGGTAGATCAGTGTAGTACAGATCAATAACTGATGAGTCATTTGATCAAAATCACTGAGTGCTTCACGTCTGACCCTCTGATGCTTCTGTAGACATTTTGCATATTTAATGAATGTCTGACAGTTTTACATTCATTCTATGAACACAGTGGAAATGTTGTGTTATAGTCTCCATGTTGTTTCCAGCATCATAAATTCTTAAGTTCAGAAAATTAGATTCTTTCTTCACAGCTGAAAAACAACAACATTTATTCTCTATTGAAATCTGCATCGTCCACTCCAAAGGTCACAATCTGAAGGTAACATCTGGTTTTGTTCCCTGTGGTTAACTCTGAGCATCAGTATGGTGGGATTTATCCACTACATCCACACCACTGTGGTTCAGTGTTGTCCTGATGGAGTAACAGCAGCCAGTATGATCCAGGCTTTAGCTGCTGGGTCTCTGTGTGACCTCTCAGACTGTTTAACAGATCAGACACAAAGAGAATCAGAGCAGCTCTGTTCTTTAAAGACAAACATGAACCCACTCAGGTCACACTTTCCCCACAGATATGAGCATCACTGTCCTCAAACAGCAAATGACCAAGTCGAACATTTGGATCTTTTCTCTTTCATTGTTTTCTTTTTAATGAATCTTTGTAACAATCTGAGGATGTTTCAGGTCATATTTATCCAGGAAACACAAACATGTAAAGGAGTCATCACAGCTCTCTGACCTCGTTGCTCCAGGTTCACCACTGAAGTTTAGAGGGTCATCTTTGGACCAGTCACTCCTCACAGACGGACAGCTGGACCCTGCAGACTGTGACCTCTGACCTCTGCAGACACAAACATGATTGAAGCAGCTGTGATCACACAGACTGCAGATAATGCAGCTGTTTCCTGTCAGTAACATCCTCTTAGATTAGAGTTCAGCTTTTTACAGGGAAACTGGACAAAACTGATTTTTGTTACAAACTCATTTTCATTTCCTCTCAGCTCACAAACACAGTCAGACAATCAACCAGAGTCAACACTGATTATAATGTCAGTGCAGAATTATTTCTGTTACTCAGTGAGTTCAGCTCTCTGACCTCGTTGCTCCAGGTTCACCACTGAACTCTGGATTATAATCTTTGGACCAGTCACTCCTCACAGACGGACAGCTGGACCCTGCAGACTCTGCTCTGTCCTCCTCTTCCTCCATCATCGTCTTCAGTCAGTCTGAGAGGTAAACCACAAACACTCAGTGAGTTCACATTAACAGGAGGAACTGAGTTACAGTCGCTGACCTCTGACCTGTCATGTGACCATGAAACCAGGTCAATGTGTCTGTAGGTTCAGTCATCCAGGTCATGTGATCTAAGGAGCTTGGAGAGAAAAGAGACGTCTTTAAGTTTCTGGAAGACGTTTCATCTGAGAAGCTTCTTCAGCTCTAAAACCAAACGGTGGAGAGTCCCAGATATTTAAACCTGAGAGGGAAAGAAAGCATGTCGCTGACCCACCACTGATGTGTTTTTATTCCATGTATGAATGTTGTTATTGACAGAGATGACGTTTGTGTGTCAGTGATGCAGTGACTGTTGTTGTTACCTGTACAGGCTGGTTAGACTCTATGAAACAGATCATACAGATCTCTGCATGTTAGAAGAGACTATTAAAGGTCATGAATGAGACAAAGGCAGGGAGGCGTCCTTTACAGCTAAACAGCAGAGTGAGAGAACAGCCAGCACCTCTACATTTATCACATTATACAGCACATGTATGATACTGACAGGGATGAGAAGAATTTAGTGATTCTGATCCCATCATTGATATTACTTATTGATTCTCAGTAGCTCTGCTCTGACAGTCACCACCATCACTGAGCAGCATATCAAAGACATTTGTGCACATTAACTGCATGTTGTGGCTCAAATGTTTGTGCATGTTGGAGGCATTTCCTCTTTGTTGTGATCAGTGTTGGTCATTACTCAAAACAGTCATTATTACACATATTACACAGAACACTTTAATTAAAAGTAATGGAGTACGTTACTTCATTACTCCTCATAACATTACTTTGATGTTACTGTGTGAAATGAACAAATGAACATGTAACAACATAAAGCTGAGGTACAGCCCCACACACCAACACAGATCCTGATGAGGTCACGTGATGTTTCTCTGAGTGTTTATGAACACAAATCAAAGATGAAACAGCACAAAGACACTTCAAAGTGATTCTACTGTAGAAACATGAACAGGTAGAAACCTGCAGCCTGACTGCTCATCACTTTGTTACCTGTTCAAGTTCAGCAGCAGCAGCTCACTTTATCACGGTGCTGGTCTGGGGTCAGTGTTTACTCAGCTTTACGTCACTCTGGGTTCTTGGCTAGCTTAGCTTTAGCTTAGTGTTAGCATGCTGTGTGCTAGCTTAGCGTCAGAGCTCTGCAGGTGTCTCGTGTGTAAATATTAATCACAGTGACAGTAAAGGAGGTAAAGGGCTGTGACGTCATCACGTACGCTGCGTCCTCTGTGGGCTCTGAGTGAACTCAAAGTACAAACTACAAGTACACAAACACGAACGTAGCTCAGAGTGGCGGACACACTCGGCCTCGTTGGTCCAGCTGTGAGTCCGTTACCGTGAACTATGGAGCGGCAGATTTGTGCTGAACTAAGCTGCACACAGCTGATGTTAGCCAGGAAACATTACACACTGACTTTAATGGAGAGACCGGAAATACAAACACACACAGTTTGTTGTGTGAAGAAATCAAACACGAGCTGAACAAACAGTAAAGTTCCTAAAGACAAACTGTTAAAGGAGGAAACAAAGCAAACTTACAGTTTCTTCACACACCAACAACAAGCTCCACTCCACACCTGGACACTAAACACAGACACACAGGTGAGCTGCTTCCTGGAAGGAGGCGGGGCTCCACCTGAAACTCAGCACAGGTGGGAGGGGCTCAGCTCTGTGTGTGCTGATGTGTTAACTTTAAAAATATGCCGTCTGACTGCTCAGACTGAGTCAGAGTAAAGTTCACATGCTGACGTGTGGAGACATGAAACCTTGTTGTAGCTGCAGGTGTGAACACACTGATCCCAGATCAGCTCTGCTGTATTTGTAACATGAACATTTCTGCTGCAAAGCTTCAAATGTTCAGCATGTTTCTCTGTTTCCAGTCTATAGATCCAGTCACACTTTCTACCTTCACCTGTGCAGTAAAGACTGAGAGCAGAGCTGAAAGCAAGCGTCCAATCAGTGAGCAGCATCAACACCTGAGCTTCATTCAGACTCTGTTATTGAAGATGTTGTTGGTACAAAGTTCATCTGCTGCTCACATGAATCCATGAAAGATTTATTTCACTGAATGTTTCTTCAAAGCTCATTTCAACCTGTTGAAGTCATGAATGAAAGTGCAGACTGAGAGTGGATCACATGATGTTTGAGGTGTGTCATGTGACATGTTCAGTATTGTCACACATGTCTAGATTGTCCCTGATATCATAACTGCTCAAACACTGATGATTATATTTGAAGAATTATTCCTGATGGCAGCAAAGTTTGAATGGAGCTCTCTGTCTGTGCTGATTTGTCGCCCTCTGGAGGTCAAAGCACAAACTGCATGATGTCACTGTAACCACCACAGAGACAGGAAGTGTTTCTATGACTGAAACACTGAAATGATGCTAACGGCTGTCGTTAGGCTCACTGACAGCAGTGCTGATGTGTTCATGTCAAACACTGGCTCAGGTCAGACTCCTTCATCCTTCTCCAGCGTGAGGCCGCCCTCAGATCCACAGGAGCTCTGACCTTTGACCTCCTGACCCTAACCATTTTAGTCTTGTTGCATCTGCAAATCCATCCAAACTGTAGCCGAGCAAAAGAAGCTGGAAGTTGTTCTATGAATGATGTTGTTGAAGGAGCTTGGAAAGAAAAGCGTCTGGACTTCTTTAAGTTGCTTGAAGAGGGACATGGACGTCTTAACGCCCACTTACATCCTGGGACATTTGATCACAGGAAATCACATGATGGGGTGGGGCTAGATCTCACAATGGGTTCACCCAAAACCTTGGCTGATTGAGACCCACACCCGCTCTCACACCGTGGCTCGTGTGATTAGGTAGAGGATCAACAGGGGCTCCATGTCCCTGAATTTAAACTGAATCTAAACACACCGTGCACGATGCCAAGTTAGATAATGGTTAAAAGAACAAGATAAGAATAAATAAAAAGATAAAATAAGGATAAGAAATAACTTAAAAAAATAAAATAAAAAGATAAATAACTGCAAATAAGTACAAATAAGTAACTGAAGACACGTGTGGTCTGCAGATGTCGATGTACATGGAGTTTAATGTGCAAAATGAACTTAGTGTGCAAAGTGACCTGATGTGCAAACTGCAGTTTGAGGTCGGTCAGCTGTTCAGGAGTCTGATAGCAGTGGGGAAGATGGAGTTGTTGAGTCTGGATGTTCTACATTTCACACTTCTGAACCTTCGTCTCGAGGGCAGAGGTGTGTCTCTCCTCTGGACTCTGTGATGGTAGCTGCTCTGCAGAGAGGGCAGCGGGGTCCTGATGATCTTCTCCACAGTTGTTATCACTCTCTGCAGGCGTTTGCGGTTTGCAGTAGTGCTGCCGTACCATGCAGTGATGCAGCTGTCAGGCTGCTCTCCACAGTGCAGCTGTAGAACCTGCTGAGGATCTTGGCCAACATACCAAATTTCCTCAGCCTCCTCAGGAAATACAGCAGCTGCTGAGCCTTCTTGACCAGCTGTGTGAGTTTGAGTCCCTCACTGACTCAAACTCCTTCAGTGACACTTGCAGCCTTGCAGATTAGTTTGCTGATCCTGATGCATCTCTGGAGCTGATGCTGTCCCCCAGCAGACAACAACAACATAGATGCTCTCACTAGTCCACTTTACCCTCTAATCACATCTCTGACATCTGCAGGTTGCTCCATAGAGACTCTTGTGCAATGCCAGGTGTTTGTGTTTGTCTGTAGGTACACATTAGATATGACCATAGACGCACACACACAAGTGAACACAGCAGCACAGATGGTTTCCACCTGCTTCCCTCTTTCTTCACACAACTGTGAGGATGATGAAGAGGTTTCAGGACGAGGTGGTCAGCAAGCACAGGATAAAGCAGGGCCATGAAACTCTCTGGTGCAGCAGATGTTTAATCAGACTCAGCTTTAGGCTTCTTTTCCCACCTGGCAGCAAAGTAACAGCTTCACTAATGTGAACAGTCACAATGTTAAACGTTTCTATATCTTCATATATTTTTATCTGTTGATGCTGCAGAATAAAGTCTGTTAACAGAGTGCAGGATGTGTAGAGCAGGTCCAGCTCTCCCTTTACTGTGTCCACTTTCATCAGCCCCTGTGAAGTGACACAGAGTGCATGTGTGTCTGTCAGCTGTTGTTTGTTGTGAAGGATGGAACAAATGAACACACACTTTTAGAGAAATCTGAAAAAGCAACACGTGCTTGGGCTCCTTCTGTGCTCGTCTTCATTAATGCTGATCTTTCTTTCCTGTTTGTTCTTTGGCACAAGCTTCAGTCTTTTCTCCCAGGGCTCCTTCACACTTAGAAACACACCTACATTCATTTATACACAAACATCATGAAACAAAGGCTTTGTAAAAGAGGACACGAGATCCTCTCTGAACAGCACATTCATATCAAACACAGGACTGAACAGGATATACTGAGTCTGTGCTGTTTTCATTGTTACTTGCTGAGTATTTTTCCAGTGTTTGAAATGTGACTCAAGTCTGATTCTTCTACTGTGTGTGAACTCTAAGCAGCTGCATTAAACAGCTGCTTTTCAAACCAGGCTCAATCCTATGACTCTGTGAATGTAAACTTTTGTCACCTGCATGAATAACAATCCTTGATCTAGTCAGGACTGCAGTGCTCCTGTGATCCCAGCTTATAGATGGAGGCTAGCATGAGAGGCTCAGCAGCTAAAGCAGCACACCTGGGTCTCCCAGCCTATTAAAAGCAGCCCTTTGCTTCACCTGCTTCACTAAACATTATTATTATTATTTAAGCAGAGTGGTGTGATTGATGTAGGCATTGCTGTGTGACAGGAGGACTTTTCTTGAAACAGCTCGTGTGACGTGAGCTGACGTAAAAACAGTGATGTTAGCTTGATTCTCTTGGCTAAAACTATTTTAAAAAGAGGGTCAATCATGCAAATCTGCCAATAGAAGCCAAAGTTACAGCCCCTCAGAGTTTAAAGAGAAAAGGCCCGTTTCCAACACTCGGTTGTGCAAAGGGAAACAGGCCCACAGTGCCTGAGTGTGTGGGTAATTCTTCAAATAATATTCAAAAGCAAACATTTTTAAGCATGTAAATAAAATTCAATCATTTCTGCTCTTCAATACCTAAGAAATGAAAACTGGCAGATGGTCCCAAAATGTGAAACGCCTGGCTATCTGTGCATTTAGTGCTGCAAGTTTTCACTGTTTACCTTCAGAAGCATAAATCTCTGCACAGATAATGTTCATATGTGGATTCCTGGTTTTCTGCAGTTAATTGTGACCCAATTAACTCTGGGCGCTCTGCGGTCTTAGTACTATTGGATTTGACCTCAGCCTTTGATACGGTTGATCATGATATCCTTTTGGCAAGACTGGAACATGTAGTAGGCCTCAAAGGAAATGTTTTATCTTGGTTTAAATCATATTTTTCTGAGAGGTCGTTCTCCGTCTCGATGGGAAAATATTTGTCACAGGCTGGGTCTCCGACCCAGCACTTTGAGCTTTCTTTGTATTGTTCTCATTTTTTGAGATGTTGTTAGTTTTGTGTTATTTCCTATTTGCCTTTAGTTTAGGCAGTTATTGTTCCTGGGTTTTCTGTTTGAGTTCTTGCATTATTCATCACGTATTTGGTATGTTAAGTTTGTATTGTCATGTCTAGTTTTAGTGTTTCCTGTTTTATTCTGACAGTGTCATGTGTTCTTTGGTCATTGTATTTAGTTTCACTCCTCCTGGTCCTGTCATTAGATTCATGTCAGTCAGCTGTTTCCTCATGTGTCGCCACTTCCCCTGATCACCTCATGTCTGTATTTAAGCCTTTTGTTTTCTTCATGCCATTGTCAGTTCGTCTGTTTATTCTCACCAGAGTCATAGTCTGTTTATTTTTCCACCTCGGTCATAGTTATAGTTTTTGGTCTTAGTACCTTTAGTGTTTTGTTTCTTAGTGTTTTGCCTGTTTGCTTTGGTCTCTTGGTTCATTTCCTGCCGTCATCACAATAAAGGTTCACTTTTCTGTTAATCATTACTATTCCTCGTCATCATCTGCTTTTGGGTCCTGTTTCCGCACACATCGGCGCACCCCGCCGTGACAATATTCCTCTTCTTCTGCCCGTTTCCGCTGTGGTGTGCCCCAGGGCTCGGTACTGGGTCCTGTGTTGTTTTCTCTGTATATGTTGCCCTTGAGCTCCATTTTTGAAAAACACAATGTCTCTTTTCACTGTTACGCTGATGATATTCAAATCTACCTTCACCTGACTGGGGATGCTTTATCCTCACCACATCCTCTGTTTGACTGTCTGAGTGATGTCAAGGACTGGTTATCACGTAACTTTCTTACTTTAAATGGAAAGAAGACAGAAATTATTGTTTTTGACCAAAATATGCCTCTGGGACAATTGACTGACACATTTGGGCCTGTTGCTAACCACCTTACTGATACTGCCAGGAATCTTGGAGTTTTCATGGATAGTTCCTTCAAACTTGACAAACAGGTCTCTACTGTGGTAAAAACTAGCTTTCATCAACTACGCCTAATCTCTAAGGCTAAACCCTACATACCACACAAAGATATGGAGAAACTCATTCATGCTTTCATTACGTCAAGACTGGACTATTGTAACTTACTCTACTTGGGTCTACAATCTTCCCTTCTGCAGCGTCTGCAGCTGGTCCAGAATGCCGCAGCACGTCTCTTGACCGGCACTAGAAAGTTTGACTCTATCACCCCTGTTCTGAAAAATTTACACTGGCTTCCTATCAAATATCGAATTGATTTTAATATTCTATTGTTTACTTATAAAATTTTGAACAATATGGCACCTGACTACTTAGCTGATCTCCTCTGTCTGTACAGCCCTCAGAGAGCACTAAGATCATCGGGCCAACTGCTCTTGGTGCAACCTAGGTCTCGGCTGAAGACCAGAGGAGACCGTGCCTTTGCCGTTGCTGCACCCAGGCTATGGAATACTCTCCCTCTTCATATTCGCGCGTCAGATTCCATTCAGTCTTTTAAATCACGTTTAAAAACGTATTTGTTTGATCTAGCATTTAAGGCAAATTAGGGTAATTTACATCTGGCTCTGTATTTAGATTATGTAATTATCTTATATTTTATATATTTGTAATTTATATTTTATTGTGATTTTATTTGTACTGCGATTTTAATGGAAAGCACTTTGGTGTACTTCGGTCTTAAAAATGTGCTATATAAATAAATTTTGATTGATTGATTGAAAGCGTATTTTTAAAGTGGTTCCAGGCAATAAAGCCTAAAAATAAATACATCTACTTCCTTTTTCTGTGTTCCAGCCTCAGTGACTCTGACACAGTGCTGTAATATTTACACCTCTGATGAAAACAGAGTTTGTAGTTGCAGAGAAATACTCGACTCATTTTGGGCATTTACGAGCAGGAACCTCAGAAAGCCCCTCGCTGCTTCACTGGTTAAGAAGCAAAGCAAACATTAGTTCACAGTGATGTTAATTAAGGCCCAAAGTTTAGGAACGAACGTCAGCACTTCACTAATGAATGTAATGCTGATTCATGTGCTTGTTTTGTAATGTGCATGTTGTGCGTTGCTATTTCCCATATTCTTTGGCACTGATAGATGAAGAGTCTCAGGCAGGACCGAGGCTGCCAGCTGCTGACAGTGAGCAGGGAGAGAGCAGCAGAAGCTGGGCAAGAGCAGGGCACCTTCAGCCCCCTTCATCAGTCAGAAATCATTTGGGTGTCTGTGTGAAATGTCTGATTTTTAAAATCTTTTTGTAGACATATTTATTAAATGTTTAACAATTATATAGAAGAAAGACAATGTAAAGAACAAAACATGACAAAACAAAAATGAGTTGAAGTTATGAACTGTTTCTGAGAGACAAATAACACCAGGATCCTTTTTGTGTAGCTGACAGCTGGTAACTGTGCAGGGGCGGGTCTAGCAAAGTGTTGCCAGGGGGGCAGGTAGGGCATTAACAGGGAGAGGGGGGCACAAAGACATACTTTTCTTTCTTATTCTCATTTAAAATGTCGAGCTTTTAATAAATAATTATCTGAATCTTACAACAAACGTTTTCATCTGATGTAAAATGTATAGAAATCCATTATTGTACATAGTCATTTTTTAGGGTCCCATCATAATTTCTTCAGAAGTAAGTACTGCATATGATGCCAGTGTTTCCCACATTTTCTAGATTCTGCACCAGTACTGTGTGTAAAATGCATCAAAAAGTCCGTTTGATTCTTTCTCAGCTGTCTTTCTGTCTCCTTTCACTTTTTAAAGGTTGCCATGTTAGAAAACATATTTTGCCCTGCCGTGCTGTTTATTGATGTGGCAAATGAAAGGTTTATGAAAACATATCTAAATCTGTCATCAGTAATCAGCAATGATCATGTCTCACCTCTAGTCTCTGTCTTAATGTCAGGTTTCCACCGTGTGTTGTAGATGTTCAGGAGGTTAACTCGACCAACAGTCTACTTCCTGTTTAGAATACCAGGACAGGGAGGATGGTGCAGGTTTAAGTTTATTAGACTGATGCATGTATACCAACAAGACAGCGTCCATCACTGTGACAACAGCGTTTGTTTTCATTCAAAGGCTTCATGGTTTTTCCTTTAATACCTGGGGGGCCGGTCTCCAGTCAAAATGCCCGGGACCATTTTTTGTCCCAGTCCAGCCCTGGTGTCAGATCTGCATGCAGTGTCAATGAGACGATCAACAACAGATCAGACAAAACACTCAGGCGGACACTCCTCTGTAGAAGGAAACATGGAAAGTGTGAGGTAATCAGTGCACAACATCACTTTGTATTTCAGGCTGTTTTTATATAGAACTTCAGCACCAATGTAAAAGTTCTGGTTTGAGGAAGATGAAGAACATTTTCAGGAAGGATGCCGTCTGCAAGCAGAGCTGCTTGAACCTCAGCGCTGAGGTCCAGACTACTTCCTGTGAAGCCACGTGATGTAAATCTGCTGCTGTAACTTCACAGTTTACTGAAGCTAAATGCAACGTTACCATATAATCTGTTTTCAACAAAGGTTTCACTCCGTCCGGTGTTGATGGAATGATTCAGGCCGTACTCGTCAGGCTTCCCGTCGACCACACGCATTTCAGTCACAAACCCCGTGACTGACAACAAGGGAAACAGCAGAAGAAAAGATGTGAAAAATACTGGATGATGATGATGGAGGATTAACCGCGGTGGCTAAACTGTTTCCTGTCTTTGTGGGCGTACTCACAGGGAAGTTTCCAGGCACGTCAGTCTTGGTGGCTAAAGTCTCCATTTTCCAACATGTATCGCTACAGGTGCAAAGACACAACATTAATCATCAGTGTAAATATTTTAATGCTGTCCAAACGGTGTTTGCTTTGTCTGTCCTCTCGCGCTCACAGAGGAAACGAGGACGCCACCTTCAACCCATCTTCAGTTGGCTCAACCATGGCCGGACTTCCTGTTGGCTTTGTGACAGCAAACCACTTGAAATGAGAGCAAACTGCAGTCAAGCACCACTTACAGCAACCTGTGGACACGCAAATGGAAAGCACTGAGAATCATACAGTGTGTGTGTGTGTGTGTGTGTGTGTGTGCACATTAATAACACACTGATGTATGTTAGTTTGATTTATGCTATATCTGAGAAAACAATTGCAGAATTTTACATCAAAGTTTCCAAAGCTGATGTTTTGTTGTTCACTCTGTTTTATATTCATATAGTTTGTTGTTTTTAAATCAGTGGACAAAATAAATATTATCACACAAAATCCAGGGTGAAACATAACCAAATAACCTAAATGGTGAAGTCATTATAGAAGTACATGTTGCAAAGGTCAGCCTCCTGTATAGACTGCTAAACTGTCTGGGGGGGCCCTGCCTGTCCTCGTTGGATAAGCTCCACCCCTTTTCCATAAGACGGAGACATTTGTATGAAAATAGATGGGCAGTAAAATAAAAAATAAAAAATATTATGGATGACTCTGTAAATCAAAGTCGGCCTGAGGCAGAAGCAGAAACCATGAGGAGCACAGCACCACTCCCAGAAGGGCACGAAGTGAAGCCATAGCTGCTGAAGAGTGAAGACGTGATGATGGAGGAGATCACAGATGAAGATCTGCTGCCTGCTGACTCTTTATATAGAAGAGTGAGACTATCTCCCCACCAGCAGCTGCACTTATACAAACCCCAGGTGCTGGGATGGCTTTGAACATGTGACATTTTCTGCAAACACATGGACAGTTTCATAAGCACAAAGATTATTCCTGCAGCGGCAGAATCGTATCCACTGTGTGAGAGGTGAACGTCAGACAGTTCTTAGAAAATGTAGTTTCTCTTTAAGCTTTTAACGTCTCTTTTACCCCCATTTGTCTAAAACTACTTGACAGCCCTTCATGTCAGAGGTTTATTACCTGTGCAGGATGGAGCACATGGTCTCAGTCAGGCTGGACACGATCACTCCTACAGGAAGTAAATGTGATTTTATTTCACCTGTGAAATGATGAAAAACAGCAGAATAGCTCACGCTAACAAACGGGTGTTGAAATGTTTCATTTTCTGCTGTTTCACAGGTCAAAAAGGGCGTCGAAGCAAACTGAAGCTGAGCTGCTGCTGCTGTTGTAGTGCAGCATCTGCTGTGTGCTTCATCAGAGAACCTTCTGTACACAGCAGACAGAGGCTGCTGCCACTGAAGTCCATCTGCTAGAGAGCTTTAAACACTGGTTATTGAAGTGGCTTTGATGATACTGATACACAGTCTTTGCTGCTGTCACAGGACAGGGATCCACCAGGGAGTAGTTGTCAGGATAAAGAGCCTTCGCTTCTCTAAATATAAACTGGATACTTGTAGGAAACTTTGGGAAGCAGCATTTTTCCTCATATCGTCTAAACTGAAGTTAGCTCAGGTGCTTCTTCCATACTTGCTCTGCAGAAAGCCAAAGAGTTTGGAGCTCTGCAAACATTTGCAGCACAGCTGGATGTTTGTAACTTTGGTCACCTCTGTATCATCCCTCAGATTCTTTCTGCACAGCTTTGAAACCACGACAGCACGAGTGATGCTGAGGAGACGTCCAGTTTAAACAGACCTTTATTCCTGGAACACAAACACATGAAGTGATGCTGCTAAAGAAGAACATTTAATCGCACTAATGAATCAAGCATCTGTTTGTCTGTCAGTCTGTCAACAGTTCCTCTGATCGACTTCAGACTTGGTGGGTGTTTTGTTTTTGCAGCGGTCAAAGTCGATCAGCGTGTTGCTTTGTCTGCTGTAAATCTGCCTGTACAAAGGGAAACATGCATGTTTTACATGCAAACTCACAACATGGCTGCATTTTTGTGATTATGTGTATTTTATATTGATTTATTCTATTATGTTTTGTATATGAATCTTTACAAGTGTGTCGATACAAAGGCTTGATTAAAACAAAGGTCTCAGCTGTGCTGTTAGGGATGCTCTCATATTTGTTTCAAATGTAATAAATCAAAGGATTTCAGGCTTTTCATCCTTTTTATTTGTTTGGTTCTAACAGCAGCTGGATAAAAACATGCAGGTGATGAATATAATTGTGTGATATTATGAGCATTGTGAATAAAGAAAGAGCAGAGATAGTAAAAAGGAAACAGGTGATGGACGTGAGATTTTCAGAACAAAAGCTCCTCAGTGAGACGATCACCTGGACACAAGGTCAGGCAGCTGGGACTCATCTAGAGAGCAAAATGGAAAAGTGATCTGTGCAGAACATCACTGTTGATTGCAGTTATTTACATCAGACTTCTTCTCTGAGATAAGAGCACCGTTTGTGGGAAAGATGACAGTATTTCCAGGCTGGATGCTGTTTGCAGGGAGAACTGAATGAAAGTCTCCTGCACCTCAGCGCTGAGGTCCACACCTGTGAACACAGATGAGGTCAATCTGCTGCAGCACGTAGAGCTTTACTGATCAGCAGGTTCAAAGGATTCAGCAGAGCGTAGAGTCAGAGCTAAATGCCACATCACCATAGAGTTTGTTAACAACAGCTTTCTTTGCCCTTTGTCTCGATGGACTGAATCAGGGATACTCGTCATACTTCACCTCAACCACGTCACTGAGAGACCCCAGCCTGACACAGCAGCAGAGATGATGAAAGCAGAAACAGCAAACAGATGCTTCAGTTGTGTTTCTCTGTGTGTGTGCGCTCACGCCCACTTGTGTGTGTGAACTTTCCATGTACCTCAGCTTGTTTCTCCAACATGAGCCATCAGGGCTGAAAAACATCACTAACACATGAATTCTTTCTCTTTTTGTTATCACCTGTGATCATGTGTCTCATGTTTCTGTCATTTACCAGTTCTTGTAGAGTTACGTGTAACTAGACTTCTGTGGGACGTAAATGATTGTTTTGTATGCAGATCTGTACAAAGGATGGAAACACTTGATTACAAAGGAGATCTCAGCTGTGTTGTTATGGATGGACTTCAACGTATTTGTTAAAAAAGAGAATAAAGCAAAGTGTTTTAGCTGTTTGGGAGTTTTTCTTTGATTCCATTCAGTTTTATTTCTATGGAGTCAAATAATAAGAAAGGCTCTAGAACAGCCCTGAGTTTGTCCAGGTGACACTCCTCTGAAGAACAAAGACAAAGAGGAAGAAGGGGACTCGTTTTCAAGTCTTGTTTCTTTCAAAATAAAAGCTGAAATGTTTTGGAAGCATGATAATATTTCAGCCAGGATGCCGTCTCCAAGGAGACCTGCACCTCAGCGCTGAGCTCCACATCACGCCCTGTGAAAGCACAGATATAAATCTGCTGCAGTGAGAAGAACTTTACCCAACACAAGTGTAGAAGTAGACATTTGACTTTACCTACAACCTGTTAACAACAAAGCTTTCATTGCCTCTGCTGTTGATGTCATGTAGGACTAATCATACTTCACATCAGCCATGCACACGTCAGAGGATCTCCAGGCTTTCAGTAATAAAGCCAAGCAGATGATGTGAACATAGCAATAGTAAAACATGCATCATAATCAGCTGTATGTGTCGACTATGTGGCACCTCAGTCTTGTTGGCATGAAGAAAAGTTGTGTAACATGTAGCATAAGGGCTGCAAAGACATCATGTAGACAGCAGTCGTCTGTCAGTCGTAACGTATCTCCTGTTAAAGAGTTAAATGTGCGTTCTCCATCTCTGTCCTCTCACAGCTCGCCGTACACCAACTCCAGCTGTGGTAACCGTGGCTGTGCCCATCAACACGCTGAAGCTGAGACGCCACCCGTCACTATGGCGACTCCAATAGGGTTACCTGTCAGCTGTGGACGCATGAAAGGAAAACAGCAGAAACACAGACATGTTTACTGGAACATTTCCTATTGACAGCTTTATGGAAAAGTGGGTTTAAACACTTTTCTATGTTTTATTTTGTTTATTTATGGATTTATTGTGAAAGGAATTTCAAAGGTTTAATTTGACCTTTCCCCTGTTTTTCATACAGACTGGAGACGAATGGATGGTGCTTTCTTTGTTTGTCTAAAGATAATGAATAAAACTCTACACACATCTTAAACCACCCTCCTTTCTATATATTTTGTTATATAAATGGAAAGTATATAAGACACAAACTGAGCTTATATGATACTAAGGACCCTGGAGGTCAGTCCACCTTTATAATTCAGCACAGCCTGGAGTCTTGGTCTTTTCTTGGATGTTGGTTCCCTTTGTTTCCATCCTCTGTTAAGATGTTTCAGTAATGTTGAGGTCTGGGGAGGCCAATCCATGGCTGACGTCCTGTGATGCTGCATTAGCAGTTTGTTCATAGTGAAAAATGAAGCCACTGCCAATCAGACATTTGCACAGTGGATCAACTTCTGATGGTACTGTCCTGAATTCCACACCTATAATATGTTTGCACGTACTGATGAATATGTGCAGCTGATTTTCAGTCCAGTTCCTGTGTGACAGACGCCAGTCTTTCTGCCTGTGTCCTTCCTTAACAATAGAGCCATCCTTCCACTGAGACTGTTTCTGATGAGGCTTCACTGAGCAGTAGATGGATCCCTCAGCTCATCTAATCGTCCTCTTTCTAACACATGACTGTCAGAAACTGTTAATCTGCTGCAGCTCTTTAACTCCTCCACTTCTTTTTTTGTAATCTCTTAGTTTCCTCATCTTTTAAGGTGGCACTGCACACCAGATCCAAAGTCAACATGCTGTTATATGATGGAGTTGAACCTGTAATGGAGTTTGATTTAAACCAATCAGCAATTAAGTGAATGATGATGAGCAAAGATGGTGGAGGTGGTGGATGAAGACCCGGACAGCTGTGGTTGGCTCCTCGTATAGAGCAGAGTGAGGTTGTGTTTGCACATTATTATAAAACCATGTTCACCATATATTTTAGCTGCAGACAATAACATGATTTCTTTGCTGTGGTGATTTTATTCCACTTTGGTAAAATGGAAAACCATCATTTCTTGCTGTAATTCACACATTATTCCAAGAGCCTCAACACGAGCCTTGTAGTCCGACCATATATAGACAAATCAATAGTTGTGTTTGTAACAGCTCATGAACATGAATCGTTCCACATTACTTTGAAATCATTGCAAACTAAACTGGAATAAATGAGTGTTTATATATAGTTTTGTCTCAGCTGTTCATACACAGTGTTTCAGTTCTTATCAGAGTCCCACCGTCTCACTGTGGTGAACCTTTAGCTCTGTTGGAAGCGTGTTGTTAGACCAGGTTTCCCTCATTTAAAAATAATCTCTCATTAGAAATGGACATGATGTCTAAGACATAGAAATGCTTATTATGGGTTCACTTGATGTCACTGAAAAGATGCACATGGGTAACGTGCAGGCCGTCCAGCTCCGAGGTTTATCTCCTCACCTCGAGTCTGCGACACTCTCTCCGTGTCCTCTCAGATAAGGGCGCGCACATTTCTGCACCATCTTCTAAATTACAAAGAGCGATTCACAAAACAGAAGCTCACAAAACACTCATCACAAACCAAAAATGGCTCCACTGAGCGTCAAACTGTCACCAGAATTTACTGATAATCTAAAGACTCACAGAACTCATTTTGTCTCATTGTGTCTTAGTTTGAGACATAAGTGCATGATCATAATACTGTGTAGTTAGATGAGACAGAGCTGATGCTTGCTCTTAATTATCCTCTTCATGTTTCCCGAGCCTCAGCAGTGGAAGCTACCATGGATAGAAAGACTACGACTCATCTTAAATCTCAAATCTTTGTCTCCAAAGAGCTGCTGATGTGTCCGATATGATCCACAAGCTTAAACTAGGATTATAAGTGTGTGCAGTGATGTGTGTGAAACCTCTGAGGACTCACACGTGTGTGCTTCAGCCCACACACACATATGAAGCACTGCGACCTCACACAGAAGTGTTTTACACATCCAGCCTGAATCCTGATCATTTCTACAGTTTATTAAGTTCAGCTTCACCTGAACATCAGTGATGAAGCTGCTCTGACTCCATCACAGCTCACAGCTGTTGGAATGAGTCAAACAATGAAGAAGGTTCAGAAACAGCTGATGATTTTACAGAAACATGATGCAAACATGAAAATGGACACATGATTTTTTATTAACAGACACCGTTTATGTTTCACTGTGCATGACGTCATCAACACTGACACCAGGGGGCGCTCATCACCAGCCTGAGGAAGTGTGATAAGGGAGGGAGACGCAGTGTTGTGTGTACTGCAGTCGGACAGAAGGAAAAACTTCCTCCTGAAAACATTTTCATCCTTCCCAAAAGTGTTTGAGTCAAATGTTACAAATATATAAATACAATAAAACACAGGGTCTTACATAAAATTAGTGATGCAGTTGTGCACTGAGCACCTTTCCAATGTTCCTTCCTCAGATGAGTCCAGCTGCTGAACACATTAACATCTGTATGTAAATGTAGCCGAGAACCAACCTGAGCACTGCTGGGAAAATACAAAGGCAACCATCAAAGTGCTGTATTATCTTATTTATTCTGAATGTTGACTTAGATCCACACCACGATTTATGAAACTATAGAACTAAAATAACAACAATCGTCTGCTTCTTTAAAATTTCTTTCATTACATCAAACCAGTGAAAACTGAGAAAAACAAAGAGCTGTTAGCATGTTCAGACCAACTTTGAGACAGAGACTGTAAAGTTCTGCACTTTAAATCCTGCCTGTGTTCCTGCAAATGATTCACACTGAAAGTATCTTAGTTTAGTATTGAGTGAGCCACAAAGCAGCCTGATAGCTTTAAAACAGGAAAAGTAAATGAAATTGACAGTTTCAGTGTAGCTGGATCTATTATTGGGGGGTCATGACCCCCGTAACCCTGCCTGGTCCTGAGGTCAAATCCACCATCTTTGTTTCAGAGGTTCATGTTCTCCCGTGTTTGTGTGCGTCCTCTCCGGTACTCCGGCTTCCTCCCACAGTCCAAACACATGCAGTTAGTGGGGTCAGGTTAGCTGTGAGTGGTTGTGTCTCTGTGTTATTCCACCTTAATCAATGACTTCCTGTTAGCATGAAGTGCTTCTGTAGGACTGATGTCATTTTCATGGTTGGATCATTTAAATGAAGCTGGACTCAGATGCAGTAAATAAGCTGATTGATCATTAATGAATAAAGCTGGTCAAACACATCACGTGGACACATGTGATTGTGTGTTGTAGTATTGATCCCAATGCTGGTATCAGTCCTGGATCAATAACACTGGATGGATGCGTTCAGCATGGAGCCCTGAGCTGTGTTACAGACAAACATGGAAACTGACAGGTCTGTGTCATTCACAGTCTGTAACACTTCTAAACAACAGAGGCTGACCCAAGTGCCTCAGAGCCAGGCACGCTCACATCACAGCTCTCTAAATAAGCCAGTTTCAAAATAAGAGCTGAAAGCTGTGTTTGCTTGTGTTAGCTTATTATTGTGGAGACTAACATTCAGTGATCATGTGTTCAGACTCATAATGATTACTCTCAGAAATCCTGATCTTTGTATTTACTGTGTGTTGGATCAATAACTGAGATTCATGGTATCACACAGCTGTGCTGCTGCTGATGTCAGCACATCTGGAACAATACGAGGTATCTGCTACCAGACTGAGCAGGACGTGAGACCTGTGGACTGTTTAAAGCTGTCCCTCCACAGCTCACTCAGACCTGATCCACACCTCAGTGATATTCTCTGACTTCCTCACACTCAAAAAAATCAACTAGGGCATGTGTTTGATTAACAAAGTAGTAATATGTTTACATCACATGAAGAAATCATTTTTATGCTCATTAAATGATTCATTCTTTTTTGTTGAATATAAATCAAAGAAAACTTTGATGAGTTAAATTCGTTCATGGCAATCCAATGAGAATGAGGTCCATCAAACCAACGGCTCTGATAGCGTCATGTATTGCGCATGCTCCACGCCCACCGGATGCGGAAAGGTCCGTTGAGAAGTTAACGAGCGCACGTGGAGTTACTTCTTTGGCATACCTGATAGTGAGGTAAGTAATATTTCTTGATATATTTATTTAGGTTAGTGGAGTGAGAGATAAATACTATTACCATATTTTCACGACCATAAGGCGCACTTAAAAGCCTTAGATTTTCTTCAAAAAGTGCGGCGCGCCCTATAGCGCGGTGCGCCCTGTGTGTTGTAAGGAGAACGTAGTAGAGAACACCATGAGAACGTTAAAGGGTGAAGTGTGGGCGTTGATCGTATATACCGGGACAATCGTACATACCTGTATAAAAGAACAGGTATGTACGTTATGCAAGACATCGTTGTTTTAACAACCCTGAAAATGGCAAAGAGACACGCTTACGAAGCACAGTTTAAACTGAAGGCCATCAGCTACACGGAGGAACATGGAAATCGAGCAGCGGCGAGAGAATTTAAGATTAACGAATCGATGGTTCGCAAATGGAGGAAGCTAGAAAACAAGCTCCGGCAGGTCAAGAAAACGCAGCTGAGTTTCCGCGGAAATAAGGCGAGGTGGCTCGAGTTGGAGGAAAGACTCGAGCGGTGGATCATCGAGCAAAGAACGAGCTGGAGAAGCGTTTCGACGGTCACCATTCGGCTAAAAGCAGTTTCACTTTCACTTTTTATGAAACTGTGCCATTTTTCCATCCGGACCAGGACTACGGTAGCGCAGCAACTTCCAGCGGATTATAAGGAAAAGCTGGCCATCTTCCGCTCCTACTGCAGCAAACACATCGGCGACAAAAACATCCAGCCCAGCCACATCACAAACATGGACGAGGTCCCGCTCACTTTTGACATCCCGGTGAGTCACACTGTGGAGAAGAAGGGGACCAGCACGGTAGCGATACGCACAACGGGGTATGAAAAGTCTTCTTTTACTGTTGTGCTTGGCTGCCATGCTAATGGACAGAAACTGCCGCCTATGGTGATTTTTAAGAGAAAGACTTTGCCTAAAGAGAAGTTTCCAGCAGGAATCATCATTAAGGCAAATGAAAAGGGCTGGATGGATGAGGAAATGATGAAAGAGTGGCTGAGGGAGGTGTATGTAAGGAGACCAGGTGGTTTTTTCCACGCAGTTTCACTAAGAGTGGAAGGCAGCGCCGGGCGAGTTACGCCACAATTTGCCAATGGATTGTAGATGCTTGGGCTAACATGTCTGCTGGCACTGTTGTTCGAGCTTTCGCAAAAGCCGGCATCATTTCCGAGGAGCCGCACGGCACGGAAAGTGACTCTGACGGTGAAGAAAGTGAACCTGGCATGTTTGATGGAGATTTAGCGCAGCTGTTCAATTCAGACACAGAGGATGAGGACTTCCATGGGTTTGATTGATGATAAAAGTGTGAGTACCAAACTCAGTTTTGCTCCTGCTTTATTTTTAAATATGCACACTTGTATGCTTGTGTGTTGTTGATGATGACGATTACCGGCAATAGAAATGTGAGTAAGGTACTGAACTCAGGTTTGCTCCCGCTTTATTTTTAAATACGCATACGGTACTTGTATGCGCCCTATGATCCAGTGCGCCTTATGTGTGTGTTAAATACAGTAATGGCACACATAACTGAGACTGCGCCTTTTAGTACAGTGCGCCTTATGGTCGTGAAAATACGGTAGTTAAAAATTTTTACCTGTGTAGTGTGGAGATTTAGAGGAGTTTTATATATAGCAGGGAGGTTGTAGACCCATTTTTCAAATGTAAGTCGGTGAATTTAATGTTTTTTTAAAAACTTAACCGGAGTCGCTAATTGTTGCAACAGAGCAAAAACTGATGAGGTTATTTTGGTAAGTTCGTTTTTGTTTTTGTTTCTGTCGACTTTGAATGAGGTGTGTTTCATGGTTATCTGCGTTGGTAGGACTGTTTTTCTTCTCTGGAGTTAGCTAACTTTGAAGAGCGGGAAAGCCGCGTAGAGCCGTTACGTCTTCGCATATAGCTCCGTGAATGACAGGTTACTTTCTGCTTAACCGGAGTTGGTGATTGTTGGTAGTAGTGGTAAGACTGACCGACATGGTTTTGGTGATTTTATGAGTGTTTTATGATGCTCTATCTAAAATTCCTGTTTTTGTCAGTGGAGTTTAGTCGCGGGCAACCGCATTAACTGGATTGATGAAAGGTTTAATTCAACTAAACCAGCGTTTAGGGGAGTTAATAACAAGGAGTAAGATAAAATCTGTCACAATAATTGCATGTGCATTTTCTTTTTTTGTAATATATTCACTTAATTTTTGAATTCAGAATGATTTAGGTGGATAATTGTTCGGGTTATAGTTTCTCTGGTGCTCTGCATTAGGCTGACTAACGGTGCGTTCACACCGAACGCGATAGACGCCCCTAGCTGATCGCGTGCACATTTGCACCTCGAAGCGCGTCCAGCATGAACTGGTCGAGCTTTATATGCAATTTTCACGCGTATGAAGAAGAGATCTGGGAGGAAGTAGTGCCAGACGGTATGTTATTAAAATGGCAGCTGTCAATCTAGCGTTTGAAGAAAGAGTCTCCCTTCTCTATTTGCTGTGGAGAGCAGAGCAGTGCCTAAAGGACGTCCTCACCGTACCTGGGTCCATCAGGTCTTCCACAAGCGTGAGCAGTTTGGTGAGTTTCACCACTTGCTCCAGAAGCTCCGTCTGGATGACGGCCGCTTTCAGCTGTACCACCTTCTGTCCCTTGCCGAGTTTGAGGAGCTGCTGTCCCGCAGATTTTACCAGCTGGAGCGGTAGACGTGATAAGCGCGAATGCACAAAATGCACCACACAAACTTTAGCGCGTATTTTACTTCGCGCTTCAAAGGCGTCAGTCGTGTGAAGTAGGCAGAAAAGCGTTTTCTCAATGCAAATCTGCTTCCGAAGTTTAGCTGGACCTCCAGTCGCGCTTCATCGTGCTCCTCCATTGACTTTACATGTAAACCTGAAGCTCTGGTCGCGTCTATCGCGTTCGGTGTGTACGCACCGTAACAGTCTTCACATTTCACAGTATGTAGATATTAACACAAATTTGTCAGAGTAATAACTTTGTTTTAATTAATTTCTCTCCCCAGAAATACATCACAAAATAAAGCCACATTCCCATGCTCTGAGATTCTTATGCACCTCCTCAACAATACATGGTAAGTTCATGTTTGCCTTATTATTATTATTATTATGTTATTTATTTATTTTTTTTGGATGATGCAGAAGTTTAATCTCCTTGACGTTTTCTAATGCATATTTCATTTTTTATCAGTGACGTGTATGTGGCAGTGCAAGCATTGTGTTACCAGAGAGAGCAGCAGGTACAAATTACTTCAACATTATAAACTACATCATCATTACGGAATAGGTCAACATTATCTGTGCATATATGTTAATTGTCCGTGCACATTTAAGACTTGGAGTGGACTGAACACTCATGTCTATAAAGCTCATTCATCTCAGTTTACACAGACAGCTTCAAGTTCAGTAACTTTTAAATGTGAGTTATGTGACTGCAGTGACGTCTTCTCTGAGAGAGATTTTTTTGTCCATATTGGAACACATCTGCGAAGTAACGAGACAGTTAGTTGTGTGTTTCTTGGTTGCCCTTTCAAGACAAATATTTACAATACATTTTATACACACAAGAGGAAGCATCATCCACACACACTTAAAGATTTTAAAGACAGGGTAGTTACACGTGTGGACCCAGTTCAAGTGATAGAGTCCTCTGATAACGTAAGGGCTAGCTGTTCTGAAGATGTATCCTATGGTGAATTTGAAAGTGAGTCAGTGACAGAATGTGATAATAGTGCTGTTGAAAATCAGCCCGAACTAATTGAACGGAAATTAGCAGTAATATTGTTGAAATTGGAACACATATTTCATGTTCCAGCAAAAGGATTAGATGAGTTCTTAGAGGAGTTAGTTTTTCTGTTGAGTTCAGCTAGTGTACCTCTGACAAAGCGTACAATTAGAGAAATTTTTAAGAGCCTTAACCTCCATATTAGTCAGGCTGTTATTGAAGAGCTTGCAAATTCTGTATGTGTTTCTAACCCTGTGGCTAAAATATTGGGAAAGTGTGGCCCTCTTGCCACTCCTTATAAAAGAAAACTATACTACATACAAAATTTTAGGGTTGTAGAGCCTGTTGAGTATTTTTTATCGATAGACCAAAGGAAGTCATTTCAGTACAAACGCTATATAAGAACCAGTCTATTTACCATGTGGCCTTTTGGACTCTTCCAAACTAAGTATTCCTTTTTCAAACTGCTGCCTAAAAGCTAAATATTGTCATTATGGATTCCCTTTTTTCTTAGGATGACACAATACATACAAGACGAGCATGCATCCTGAAGTCCTTGTGTGTCTACCTGAATGAAGACCATGAGAAACTTGTGAAGGAATATACGGTCAGTTACATTCACAAGTTGTTCTGTGTTATGTAATTTGCTCCAGGAGTTATGGGTAATTTCAATATATGAAATGGTAAAATGTGACACCACGTGTGAATAAAAGATATTGCAATTGGTCCTTGTTTTGTTTCATGTCAAATTTCTGAGGTGTGAAACCAGAGACATAGAATTTAGTAAATATATCAGCATATTCACGCTGATTGCTCAATTCCTTTATTTTTTTCATATCTAGACTCAAACAAATGTATTATTGTATTTTACGTCACAGAACACTGAGGCCAACACTGAAGCCATGGAACAAACTGTGATGGGAGTGTATGTCATACATCAGGAGGGTGCGGAGCCTGGAGATGACCCAGAGAACATCGGTGTCCTGATTGAAGGCGTGGAGGTTCTCACTGGTTTGAGGAGCATTGCAATTGCTTGTGCTCTGTTATTTGGACTGATATACTGTCTGAACCTAAGCTACCCACCGGAGCTCAAATGCACTTTTGAAGTCTTGCAAAAGATTATCATGAAGCTGGATGGACAGAGGTTGTCATCCAAGGCACAGTTTCTAAAAAACAAGCTAATGGGGTGAATGAGCTTGAAACAGACTCAGGCAAGCCAGATATTTTTTTTCAAGGTTTCTGCAATGCAAATATGTGTTTACTGTTTTAAAGTTTAAAATTGTAAGTTATAAAATGTTCATATAAACTATGTGGTTTGCTCTGCGGCTATTATACAAAGATTGTTTGTTCATAACTTAAAGTCTTATACAGTTTAAGTGTAAACACTGATTTTTGCCAGATGGCAATTGTTACAAAGGCAAATGCACACTGGTTTTCACAAATTGTTTGAGTGGAGCAGTTATACTCAAAATTGAATCTTTTCTCCACACGTTAAATAGCATAAAGTCACTATTAATGGATACAGCCTGATTAAATGGAGGACTAATGTATGCAAGCAACATAGTAATGTTGAATGTTATGTCTGAGCTTTAAATTGTGTTAAAATTCATATTGTTGTTTGCAATGCATATTTTACTACATTTTACGAAAGTTGCTTTGGGGATAATATTTTTTGTCTGCAAACTATTCAACAGACTTATTTCATTTTTATTATTAGGGTTAGGGTTATTTTATTGTATTTTTTCTTTCAGTCAGCATGTCTTGATCTGGAAGTTCTGTGGTCTTAGTATGAGATGGTTAAAGGGGAGAAAGCTAGGCTGAACTGGGATCCTGCCAACTGTTTTAAGAATGTTCAAGCAAAATAAAAGATGGTTTTGCAAGTTATCATTTATGTATGTTTCATTAATTTAATTAAAAGTAATGTTTACATAAGCAATACAAACACTAACTGAAACATGATTGGTGTAAGTACTACAGACATAAATTACATTTGTTCATTCAACAAGATTAACATTGGTGTAACAAACAAATATTTTACTAGTTCATGTAACAAGACTGACTTTTGATGTGCCAAAGTGTTTAAACAATATAACATGAATTTAAATTAATTAGACTAACTTGGTACAAACATGTTAACTGAATAAAAATCAAATTAACTGAATGTTAATGTTTAAATTATGTTACACTTACAAACATATTTAGTGTTGAAACAACACAATCAAGATGGATTGATATAACATGATTTGTTTAGATGGAATATAGGTGGCAAGATGAAATTAAGTTCATCCAATGAATTATTTTTTTGAGTGCAGTAGAGACAGAAACCATTCAGATCTGGGACCATCAGCTGACTGATGATGTCACACAGACTGTGTTTTTCAGGAACAGTGATTCTGATGTGAGCCTGCTAGCTGACAGCAGACCTGATGAAAGCACATGTTCACATCTGTGAGGACAGAC
>NC_135170.1:1392825-1425325 GCF_041146795.1 Maylandia zebra
GTAGCACATACTTGTGCCAAAAGCTCTTCTCCACTTTGAACTTCAATAAGTCCAAGTACAGGTCCAGACTTACGGATGATCATCTTCAAGACATACTGAGGGTCGCAACTGCTTCCTCCCTCAGGCCAAATCTGGCTCGGCTATGCGAGAGGAAACGCTGCCAGGTCTCTAGCAGCAAGGAGTAGGCAAGAGAAGCCATGTTCAGAAGAACAGTTCATTTTCTACAGTGTTCCATTCATGTTCAGAAGAAGGTTATAGAACTGTTAATACAGACATTTCAATCTAAATACAGCAGATATAGAAGACTGAAAGAAACACACAAGTTCACTGACTAAAAATATCTTCTTATTATTTTATTTATGTTTTACAGATTGATTGATTTTCTTATTAATTCTTAATTTGTTTATTCATTTTTCATATTTTGTGTTAAAAAATAAAAATAAAGAGATTTGAGAGGATTGGAATTTTTTAACCATGCCTTTCTTGTGGAAAACCTAATGTGGCCCAGCCTCACCCAGACTCTGCCTGCAGCGGCCCCCAGCTAAATTGAGTTTGAGACCTCTGTCCTACACCATAAATCAGTAAGAGAGGGTACGACCTCTCTCATGGCCCCAAGTGGTGTGTGCATGCCAGAGCACTCTGGAAAGCACACAGAGTCTTTACAGACTACTAAGGATCAAACCTCTATCATCATGCAATCGATTATAAAATTAAGCATATATGAGTAAATATTTCTAAGCATAAATGACAATCAACAATATAAACCTTACAGCTGGTTTTAATAACAGAATTCATTTGTTTCTCAAACGAGAAAGAGCTATCGAGAAACACTCCTAAATCTTTAGTTCTTAACTTTTCCAGTGGGCCAAGGTCAACATTATCTGCTAATGCTAAATAGGCTGCCATTATTAACTAATGCTAATTTGACATGAATTAGCATTATGCACTAATGCTAACACTTACTTTTTTAAAAAATGTGAGTAGCTAATGCTAACACTATTTCCCTTAACTTTATAACAATGTGAACGGCTAATGCTAACACTCTTTTTCCTAGCATTATAACATCTGAGCTGCTAATGCTAAGTAGGCTGCCATTAGCACCTACGTCTAATTTAAGGCAAATACGCATTAGAACCTAATGCTCATATCGTTTTCCTTTGCTTTATAACAATGTGAGCAGCTACTGCTAAATAGCATTAGCTAATAACAGCAGTCTAATTTAATGCAAGTTAGCCTCATTTGCATTACAACGATGTGAGGAGTTAACGCCAAGTATGCTGCCATTAGTGGCTAATTCTAATTAGGGGTGAATAAATATTACCAGCTAATGCTAATATCATATTCTCTTCCCTTTTAACAATGTGAGCAGCTAGTGCTAGGTAGGCTGATGCTAGCAGCTAATGGTAAAGCTAATTTAATGTGAATTAGCATCACATTAGTGAGGAGTTAATGCTAAGTAGACTGCCATTAGCAGGTAATGCTAATTTTAGGTGAATAGGAATTGGCAGATAATGCTAATACCATATTTTCTTGCTTTATAACAATGTGACCAGCTAATGCTATGTAGGTTGCCGTTATTAGCTAATACTAATTTGAGGTGAATTAGCATTATCCCCTTATGCTAACAATGTTTTTTCTTACTTTTTAACAATACAAGTAGCTAATGTGAACACTTTTTTTTTTTTATTGAATTCTAATTTTTCCCTTGCGATGTGAAGAGTTAATGCTAAATAGGATGCCATTAGTGGCTAATTCTAATTTTAGATGAGAAAGCATTAGAAGCTAATGCTAATACCATATTTTCTTGCTTTATATCAATATTAGTAGGTAATGCTAAGTACGTAGCCATTATTAGCTAATTTAGGTGAATTAGCATTATCCACTAATGCTAACACTGTTTTTGCCAACTCTTTTCCCTTGCATTATAACAATATGAGCAGCTAATGCTAAGAAGGCTGCCATTATTAGGTAATGCTAATTATTATGTGTGTTAGCATTATCCGCTGCTGCTAGCAATGTTTTATCTTACCTTTTAACAATATCAGCAGCTAATGCTAACACTACTTTAATTTCAGTTAAACCTACTTAGCATTAATTAACTTCATTTAGCATTAAGAAGTTTTTGCTATAGGCTACCATTAGTGGCTAATGCTAATTTTAGGTAAATAGAAATTGGCAGCTAATGCTAATACCATATTTTCTTGCCTTATAACAATGTGACCAGCTAATGCTAAGCAGGTGCCATTATTAGCTAATACTAATTTGAGATGAATTAGCATTATCCGCTTATGCTAACAATGTTTTTTCTTACTTTTTAACAATACGCCATTAGTGGCTAATTCTAATTTTAGATAAAAAAGGATTAACAGCTAATGCTCATACTGTTTGCTTTGTAAGAATGACAGCAGCTAATGATACGAAGTCTACCGTTATTAACTAATGCTAATTTGATGAGAATTAGCATTATCCGATAATGGTAACTCTTTTCCCCTGCATTATAACAATGTCAGGAGTTAATGCTAAGTAGACTGCCATTAGGGGCTAACTCTAATTAGGGGTGAATAATTATTAGCAGCTAATACTAATACCGTTTTCTCTTTTTCCTTATAACAACTTGAGCAGCTAATGCTAATTTGATGCGAATTAGCATTATATTAGTGAGCAGTTAATGCTAAGTAGGCTGCCATTATTAACTAATACTACGTTGACGTGAATTAGCATTATGCGCTACTGCTAATACCGTTTTCTCTTTCCTTATAACAATATGAGCAGTTAATGCTAATTTGATGTAAATTAGCATTATATTAGTGAGGAGTTAATGCTAAGTAGGCTGCCATTAGCAGCTAAAGGTAATTTGAGGTGAATAAGCACTAGTAGCTAATGCCAATACCCTTTTCTCTTGTGTTATAATGATGTGAAATGTTAATATTGTTCTCAAACAACAGAATGAGAATGAAATATTGATTCTAACAGGGCCCGTAAACAGCATTAGCTTAGCAGCATTAGCTTATCAGAGTCTCCATCATGGTCACACAAATCCTTAGCGGAGCAAAGTGGCCTACTTAGCAATAGCTGCTGTAGAAAGCAAAGGGAAAACAGTATTAGCATTAGCTGCTAAATGTGCACTTGAGAACAAATCTATTGTGAATTCAGCCGTGAATGTAGTGTTTCCAGTAAGCTTCCATTTCCAAATGTTAGCTGCTCCTGTCTGCCTCTTTGTCACACACACAGACTGAAATGATTCACAGCCTTGTTTCATCCTTCTGTCAGTGTCACTGACTGTCACTGTGACTGTGGACATACAGCATGGGAAACACACACATGGCTGATACTTGTATCTAAAGTTACAAAATGTTGTCTCTGTCCAAATATTACCTAACTGTAAGTCTACTTTTAATGAAACTCTCAACATGACTTATCAGTTATCATTAATGTTCCTGCAAACAGACTCCTTGAAGACCCCCTACATAAATATCCATGTACTATCCAGCTAGACTAGTGTGTCTGTCCCTGCAAATATTCCTTCATGTGTGATTGTTCATGTCTCATCTGCAGAAAACAAACAGGAAGTGAGTGAAAGACACAGGAAATGATTCCAGCTCTTCCTCCTATATCAGACATTCTCTCCATACCTGAGAGTGTCCAGTCTCCAGCCTGGATCCTTCAGTCCAGCCGACAGAAGCTTCATTCCTGAGTCACCTGGATGATTGTAGCTCAGGTCCAGCTCTCTCAGATGGGAGGGGTTGGAGCTCAGAGCTGAGGCCAGAGAAGTACAGCCTTCCTCTGTGATCAGACAGCCTGACAGACTGCAGACACACAAAACAACAATCCATCTGTTATCCATCTCTATAGCAGCATAACTAAGGGATGGTTCAGGGTCACCTGATCCAGCTCTAACTATAAGTTTTATCAAAAAGGAAAGTTTGAAGCTGATCGTCAAAGTAGAGAGGGTGTCTGTCTCCTGAACTCAAACTGGGAGCTGCTTCCACACCCAGTCCAACATAGCCAGGCTTTCTTTGCTGCTTTGACAAAACCTCAAATCCCAGTCAGAGATGGTGAGCATCATCACAGTGATGATCATTTCTCTGTTAACCCAGGCTTTCTGCTTCAGGATCTGTGCACGCTCACAGAACAAGGAGACCTTTAAACATCATTTCACTAAATGGATGGACTGAGCTCAGCCTACAGATGAACTGGATAAATAAAGATTTGACCTCAGTGTGCTCAGTGTTCCTGTCTATTCCTAACATATTCCTAACATGATAGCTGCACTTTAGAGCTCTAAAACTGGAACTGACACATATTTAAACTCCACATGTTACTCAGTACATTCAGTTCTGACACTCGCCCACAGTCCAACAAAGGAAACATGGAGATCACATCAGTTTGTCACCAAAGTCTAATTATTCCAGAGGGCAGTGTTGATACAACTAAAGTTATTTTTAAGCAAAGTTGAGTTTTTTATTGTCGCAGTACTTCATGTCTGAAGTATCACTTAAATGCATTACACGCTGTTGATGGCAGCAAACAAACCACCCAAACAAACAGAGGTGGGAGGCTTGGGCAGACTACGTAGGATCAGCTTGTGGGAGGAGTCAGGATAAAACCAAAGAAAGACAAGCTAACAAACACCACAGTGAAGTGAGTAGCTACAAACTGCAGGCCGATTAGTGTTGTTGAAGAAGTCGGTCTGAGGAACGTTCTTAGGATCAACAAATGACGGCATGTATGAGCCTCCCTCAAGACGCACCATCACAAGAAGAACACATGAGCTGTAGAAAAAGGAGAGACTACGAAAGCCACGGCGTTACAACGTGCACCAGCTGTTGGTCTCTCTGGAGACTACTGGGCGTGGCTGGGTAACCATGGTTACTTGGGAGTTACAGTACATGATATTAATGAAGAGTGGGAGCTGCGTTCTATAGCAAACAATTTGTTATGAGGTAATCAGCTGATCTTACTTTAACCGGAAGCCCTTCACAATAATTGCAATGCCTTTATTTTGTACAACTACCATCAGTTCGTCTGTACTGATGGTAACTTAAAGTCACACTAATGCAGTTTAGTTTCTATAGTTTATGTAGTGGAAGTATACTACAGTACCCTGATCACTGACAGGACAGATTTATGTAGATATACACCTTTGTGTTTAACATTACTGCATTATAGTACTGTGATCTTTGTCCTTATATATGGCTATATTAGCTATACTGATGTACGTACATATAACTGGATATGTAACTTATCTATTCATCTTATTTGTCATGTATTTGTATTGTGTACTTCCTTTTTGTAAGAAACCACACACATGATCACAGCCGCAAGAATCAATCAGTGAAAGAATAAAGTGCCTCAAACCAAACCTTAAGCTCTTTATTCCACATGCTGGGATCATTTGGCCTTCAGTGGTGTTCTGGCTGACACACCGGAGTGACCAGAGTGCTAAAGAGTGAATCGGACACACCAGTGTCATCTCTGATATCTCCACTACATTTAATCGTCCTTCAGCTTGTGGCTGCCGTTAGCTGGTCTGCTAGTTAGCTGATTTGCTATTTAGCCGGTGTGCTAGTTAGCTGGTGTGCTAGTTAGCCGGTTCGCTAGTCAGCTGGTGTGCTGACCAGCGAACCAGTAGGTTACAAGATGAGCTTGTCTGTCTGATGAGCCAGCTCTCTCTGTCTTGGTCATTTTGTCCTTGGGCAAAACCTAACCTACCACTACAACTGTAGCTTACCTCCACCAGTGTGTGAATGTGAGAGTGAATGAATACAGGGAGTGCAGAATTATTAGGCAAATGAGTATTTTGTCCACATCATCCTCTTCATGCATGTTGTCTTACTCCAAGCTGTATAGGCTCGAAAGCCTACTACCAATTAAGCATATTAGGTGATGTGCATCTCTGTAATGAGAAGGGGTGTGGTCTAATGACATCAACACCCTATATCAGGTGTGCATAATTATTAGGCAACGTCCTTTCCTTTGGCAAAATGGGTCAAAAGAAGGACTTGACAGGCTCAGAAAAGTCAAAAATAGTGAGATATCTTGCAGAGGGATGCAGCAGTCTCAAAATTGCAAAGCTTCTGAAGCGTGATCATCGAACAATCAAGCGTTTCATTCAAAATAGTCAACAGGGTCGCAAGAAGCGTGTGGAAAAACCAAGGCGCAAAATAACTGCCCATGAACTGAGAAAAGTCAAGCGTGCAGCTGCCAAGATGCCACTTGCCACCAGTTTGGCCATATTTCAGAGCTGCAACATCACTGGAGTGCCCAAAAGCACAAGGTGTGCAATACTCAGAGACATGGCCAAGGTAAGAAAGGCTGAAAGACGACCACCACTGAACAAGACACACAAGCTGAAACGTCAAGACTGGGCCAAGAAATATCTCAAGACTGGTTTTTCTAAGGTTTTATGGACTGATGAAATGAGAGTGAGTCTTGATGGGCCAGATGGATGGGCCCGTGGCTGGATTGGTAAAGGGAAGAGAGCTCCAGTCCCACTCAGACGCCAGCAAGGTGGAGGTGGAGTACTGGTTTGGGCTGGTATCATCAAAGATGAGCTTGTGGGGCCTTTTCGGGTTGAGGATGGAGTCAAGCTCAACTCCCAGTCCTACTGCCAGTTTCTGGAAGACACCTTCTTCAAGCAGTGGTACAGGAAGAAGTCTGCATCCTTCAAGAAAAACATGATTTTCATGCAGGACAATGCTCCATCACACGCGTCCAAGTACTCCACAGCGTGGCTGCAAGAAAGGGTATAAAAGAAGAAAAACTAATGACATGGCCTCCTTGTTCACCTGATCTGAACCCCATTGAGAACCTGTGGTCCATCATCAAATGTGAGATTTACAAGGAGGGAAAACAGTACACCTCTCTGAACAGTGTCTGGGAGGCTGTGGTTGCTGCTGCACGCAATGTTGATGGTGAACAGATCAAAACACTGACAGAATCCATGGATGGCAGGCTTTTGAGTGTCCTTGCAAAGAAAGGTGGCTATATTGGTCGCTGATTTGTTTTTGTTTTTGAATGTCAGAAATGTATATTTGTGAATGTGGAGATGTTATATTGGTGTCACTGGTAAAAATAAATAATTGAAATGGGTATATATTCGTTTTTTGTTAAGTTGCCTAATAATTATGCACAGTAATAGTCACCTGCACACACAGATATCCCCCTAAAATAGCTCAAACTAAAAACAAACTAAAAACTACTTCCAAAAACATTCAGCTTTGATATTAATGAGTTTTTTGGGTTCATTGAGAACATGGTTGTTGTTCAATAATAAAATTATTCCTCAAAAATACAACTTGCCTAATAATTCTGCACTCCCTGTAGTGGGATTGTAAAGGGTCTTTGAGGGTCTCGAAAAGCGCTATATAAATGCAATCCATTATTATTATTAAGAGCATCTTTAGGCCTGACTGTGCTCATCCTTCCTCCAACCTCTCCTTACCAAAGATAACAACTACATCAGTATTAGCTCAATAACAATTTCTGCAATTCAATTGTGGACATTCATTTTTAAACCTTGTGTAAAACGATAAAACCTCAAAGTCTGAGCATTATTCTTTGTGCAAACAGCTCTTGCAGGTTCCCCCGGACTTAGGTTATTTTTATTATTTAATTACTTTCCTTTAAGCAGCTGTTCAGGCTACTAAACTCATCCCAGAAATAACAAGTGACACCATTAATAGTAGAGGTGGGAATCACCATACAACTCGCGATACGATATTATCACAATACTTAACGCACGATACGATATTATTGCGATTTTTTAAAATATTTTGCGATATTTAAATTCTGCACATAAAGGTAAACTTTATCAATATTCATTTTATCTAATATCAAAGTCTCACACTCAGTCTTTCTCTCATTTCAGTCAGTTTTATTGTTGACAAACTGAACGGTTTGTATTACAGTCTAGTCCAACTTAACTGAATGCAACCATCTGGTACAATTATAGCTATTCTGAACTATGCAATTTATGAAAACTATGCAGCCCCTTCAGCAACTGAAGAATTTGAAAGTAAATTTAAAAAAATATATAATTTTACATTAAATAAAAAAGTTTCAAACTTAATTAAAATTAAACATGTCTTAAATTAAAATAAGTAAACTGTCATGTTTATTGCTGCCAAAAAAAAAGTTAAACACATTTGGACAGTGAAGGAATGTCAGGATTGTTGCTCAGAAAAAGGATCAACATGCTCTGAAGTCAACATGCTCTGACTCCAGAGCATGTTGACTTCAGAGAAAAAATTGTTTGTAACAAAATATCGATTTCTGCTGTCCCTGTATCGATACATTATTAGCAAACAAAATATCACGATACTACACAGTATCGATTTTTTCCCCCACCCCTAATTAATAGTGGAGCTAACTTTAACAGGTGAAACTGATTTGACCTATAAGGCTACTGCAGTTACTTCTTATCAGGTTTAGTAGGGAAGACATCTGGATGAGGTAGTTAGTAGTATGTAGTTAGTACCGGGCGACTCCCCTCCCCCACATCGGCACCAGAACCCTGTATTTTCTACAGAGTAAGACTGCCTGTTTTATCAAACTATGGCCATTACTACTGTGATCATTTGCAGCCCAGTGTGCCGCTCTCTCTGCTGGGATGAACCACTGGAGCTCACCCAGTCATCCCTTTCTTTCTCTCAAGAAGAAGTGAAATAAATATATTTATTATGTTACGAGTCTAATATTCTTTAAATCAAACTGTAATGAATAAATCAAGCAAGAAGATTTGGTGGCTCCACGTGTTGTAGAAGAAAAGATAAACATCTCATTTTGAGAAATCAGCCTTTAAAATTAAGTACTGTGAATAAAAAACAAACAGCGAGCCAATCAGCAGTCGCCAATATCCTCCTAATTTCATTCACAAAGAAATCAAATATATATATTATGGGCCCAAAGGAGCCTAAATCTTTAAATTAGGCAGTACATGAAGTATTTTTTTAAATAAACAAAGACATGACTATAACAACTTTTAGTAATTCAGAGTCCAATTATCCACTCAAATGTGAATAAAAGTTCACTTGACAGCTGTAAAAGTTACCTGTTTATACAATAATATAAATCACATTTCAAATGATCATCTGTGGAAAAGTTTGAATCCTGACCTGAGAGTTTCCACTGCACACTGTGAACTCTTTAGTCCAGCGGACAGAAGCTTCACTCCTGAATCCTGCAGGTCAGAGTTACTCAGGTCCAGCTCTCTCAGACTGGAGGACTGGGAGCTGAGGACTGAGGACAGAGCTTCACAGCTTCTCTCTGACAGGTTACAGCCACTCAGTCTGAAAAATAAAAGACAATCTATAAAACAAGTACTCATGTAGAGTTTGTTAATACATTTCACAACATTAAATGTTGACTTTCTATTTTTAAAGAAAACATAAAGATACTAAGATACAACATCATATGTATGAACTTTAATTAATAATTCTAAAAACTAAATGTTTTCTGATCTGACCTCAGAGTATTCAGTTTACAGTTTAAACGTTGTAGTCCAGCAGACAGAAGCTTCACTCCTGAATCCTGTAGCTTTCTGATACTCAGGTCCAGCTCTGTCAGACTAGAGGACTGCGAGCTGAGAACTGAGGACAGAGCTTCACAGTTTTCCTCTGAGAGTTCACAGATGTTAAGTCTGAAGATAAAAACATGAATAAAGATTGTTGTTAAAGTGTAATCAAGGTGCAATAGCTTATTGTCTTGTGCTGAGCAGGTTAGTAAAACTTCCTTTTAACTTTGAAATAAAATAAAAATGCTATGAAACAAGGATAACTGGATAAAGATATAAACAAAAACAAACATCAAACACATAAACAAACAGAACTAAACATAATACAAATTGATCTGACCTCAGAACATTCAGTTTGGCATGTGGACTCTCCACTGCAGCAGACAGAAGCTTTACTGCTGAAGCCTTCAGGCTGTTGGTACTCAGGTCCAGCTCTCTCAGACTACAGGACTGGGAGCTGACCACTGACAACAAATTTTCACAGCCTTTCTCTGAGACGTTACAGCTGCTCAGTCTGAGAGAGAAAGGGAAAAAACCACAACAAAAAAAACAAACAATATATGTGATCAAATGAAATTTGTTTATATGTTGAACCCTTTTTTTAAAAAATTTATTTAAACCTATGAGACTATGAGTGCTACCAGTCCAGTGCACATGATTGGTACCTTGATGGTACCTTGCTCAGGGGTACCACAAGGTAACTATTCGGTGGATTCGACCCCTGACCTTATGATCATGGGGCGACCACTCTGCCTACTGAGCTAATAATTCTGTGTACACTGTCATACAATATTAACTAAAACAATTATTTTAGAAAATTTTAGTAATTCAATAATCATGCTCATTACCTGTGTATTGTGAATAACACTGGATTTTAAACACTAGCTGTATAAAACTCTTCCTGTTAAAGGTGTGTATAAAGGAGATGAGCTGAAATGCAGACTTCATGGAGAATGTTTGCTGTCAGCATATATCAAAGACAAAGCAGAGATCCATCCAGTCTCTTCCACTAAGCCCACAGAGGGACAGACAACCACTCTCACTCACACCTGCATGAAGTTTAGATCACCAGGTAACCTAACTGCATGTCTGTGGACAGTGGGAGGAAACTGTAGAGGACCCAGAGTGAACCCACTGTAATTCTGTGATAACACTGGTTATGGAAGCCTTACAGTTACATATGGTTACTGACAAGAAACACGACCTTAGAGGCAATTTCAGTAATGAAGACCGAGTTTCTCCCTCCATACAGGATGAAAACATGACAGCACAGCAGAGATTTATATTTAAAAAGGGAGGGTGTGCACTGAAAGTGAGATACAAACTTGAACTTAAATTATGAACATCAGAAAAAGATGTAGGTGAAGTCTGGCAGGTGACGTTTGTGCTTTAGAATAAAACAACCAAACTCCTGGAGTTGGAGACAAATGAACAAGCTGAGAATAATAAACCTGTCAGAGGGGCTGAAGCATCAGAGCTCATGTTCTTATAGGCTGGGTCTGGATTGTCCTTTGATAAGAGTTACAGAACAAAGTGTGTTTTAGAAATGCTGGAGTGAAACATTAAAACTACCATATATTTACTGAGTGACTGATGATCATTTAATTTACTATTTTAAAAAATGTTACAGTGCTGTTTGAACTCAGCATTTCTGATTTATTTCCCATGATTTTAACAATGAAGCGATGACAACATGTTTACTCACAGAGCTTTGTTGGAGGCTTTGACCACTGGCAGCAGCCTCAGAAGAGCCTCCTCTGAAGCAGAGTATTTCTGCAGGTCAAACACATCCAGATCTTCTTCTGATGACAGTAAGATGAAGACCAGAGCTGACCACTGAGCAGGAGACAGTTTATCTGTGGAGAGACTTCCTGATCTCAGGGACTGTTGGATCTCCTCCACTAGAGAACGATCATCCAGTTCATTCAGACAGTGGATCAGATTGATGCTTTTCTCTGCAGACAGATTCTCACTGAGCTTCTCCTTGATGTACTGGACTGTTTCCTGATTGGTCAGTGAGCTACTTCCTGTCTGTGTCATCAGGGCTCGTAGGAGAGTCTGATTGGTCTGCAGGGAAAGACCCAGGAGGAAGCGGAGGAACAAGTCCAGGTGTCCATTTGGACTCTGTAAGGCCTTGTTCACAGCACTCTGGTAGAAGTGTTTCTTTGCAGATTCTTCCGTTTCAGACTTCTTGGATGTTGTTTGTTGTTGTTCCAGCAGATTGAGTCCAGAGTTGCTGAAGGTCAGATGGACATGAAGAGCAGCCAGCAACTCCTGAACACTCAGATGGATGAAGCAGAACACCTTGTTCTGGTACAGTCCGCTCTCCTCTTTAAAGATCTGTGTGAACACTCCTGAGTACACTGAGGCTGCTCTGATATCGATGCCACACTCTGTCAGGTCTGATTCATAGAAGATCAGGTTTCCTTTCTGCAGCTGATCAAAAGCCAGTTTTCCCAGAGACTCCATCATCTTCCTGCTCTCTGGACTCCAGTGTGGATCTGTCTCAGCTCCTCCATCATACTTGACCTTCTTCACTTTGGCCTGAACCACCAGGAAGTGGATGTACATCTCAGTCAGGGTCTTGGGCAGCTGTCCTCCCTCTCTGGTTTCCAGCACATCCTCCAGAACTGTAGCAGTGATCCAGCAGAAGACTGGGATGTGACACATGATGTGGAGGCTTCGTGATGTCTTGATGTGGGAGATGATCCTGCTGGCCTGCTCCTCATCTCTGAATCTCTTCCTGAAGTACTCCTCCTTCTGTGGGTCAGTGAACCCTCTGACCTCTGTCACCATGCCGACACAGTCAGGAGGGATCTGATTGGCTGCTGCAGGTCGTGTGGTTATCCAGAGGCGAGCAGAGGGAAGCAGTTTCCCCCTGATGAGGTTTATCAGCAGCACATCCACTGAGGTGGACTTTCTAGGGTCAGTTAGGATTGTAGTTTTGTGGAAGTCCAGAGGAAGTCGACACTCATCCAGACCATCAAAGATGAACACAACCTGGAAGTCTTCAAAGCTGCAGATTCCTGCTTCTTTGGTTTCAGTAAAGAAGTGATGAACAAGTCCCACCAAGCTGAACTTTTCCTCTTTCAGCACATTCAGCTCTCTGAAAGTGAATGGAAATATGAACTGGATGTCCTGGTTGGCTTTGTCTTCAGCCCAGTCCAGGCTGTATTTCTGTGTTAAGACTGTTTTCCCAATGCCAGCCACTCCCTTTGTCAGCACTGTTCTGATTGGTTCGTCTCTTCCAGGTGAGGCTTTAAAGATGTCTTCTTGTCTGATGGTTGTTTCTGGTCTGTCTGGTTTCCTGGATGCTGTTTCAATCTGTCTGACCTCATGTTCATCATTGACCTCTGCAGTCCCTCCCTCTGTGATGTAGAGCTCTGTGTAGATCTGATTCAGGAGGGTTGGGTTTCCTGCTTTAGCGATGCCCTCAAACACACACTGGAACTTCTTCTTCAGCTTAGACTTAAGTTTACGATGACAAACAGCAGCTGGAAGTTCTGAATAATAATAATAAAAATACAACTTTAACAATCACATTTTACAAAATGCTGATGACAATTTCTGACCCACTGAGAAATGACTGAACACACTGGTGTCACAAGTCTCATTTATCCAGCAGCTTAAATCTTTAGATAAATCCTCTTACGTCTCTGCAGACGGTCAGCCAGCTCCTCCTGCTTCATTCTCCTCAGGAAGTCCACTGTGATCTTCACAAATGCCTCTCTGCTGTTTCTCCTCTGCTCATCATCCTCCCTCTGAAACTCCAAGCACTGGGGCTTATTTGGATTCAGAGCCTTCTGGATCTTCTTCAGCTCGCTCTTCACAAAAGTGATGATGTTGTCCTCCAGCAGCTGGAACAGAATATTTATGAATGACCCACCACTCTGAACTTTAGTCCACACAACATCCACTTCTTTACGATCAAGGGGCATATCATCCGCGAACTCTTTACCAATTATAGGTTTGACTTTATCTGATTAACTGAGACTTTGTCCACAACTCCATGATCCCAAAACGTTGATGCTGTTCATATGAATGCAGCGATTTCAGTGGGAGAAACATTTCACTGGTGTTCAGAGCTGAACTACCAACAGGTTGATGATCAAAGCCAGCAACTTGGAGATGTTTCAGGTGACTGAGTTGATCGTACAGACAACTGGTCTTAAAGGTTCACTCTGTTTACACATACAGATCAGTATTTAAGGTTTGACTCTCATCATCCACTGGGGCACAAACTGGGCGTCATCAGGACGCTACAACACAGAACAAACACCATCCCCACAGACACAGCAGCCAGCGAAGCAGAAGAACTTCACATCAAGAAGGTCCTGAGTAAATGTGAACGCTGGTTTGAGGGCGGAGTCAAGGAGGCCATTTATGTGAAAAGGAAAGACCATCTCTGAATGGAGGAGGGGCCTAAGGGTACATTTGTCACCATCTTACATGCTGTGATTGCAGCCATTCCCCAGCTCTCTGTGAACTGGACTCATGACCATTGATCAACAACCATTGATCAATGGTCCTGACAATATGCGTACCAATGATCAATGAACTGACCTCCCAGCCCATTGTTCCTTCAGTGGGCTGGTTTCAGTCATACAAATGTCCTGTTTATGAGATTGAAACCTGCAGTCAGCTGAGACTGAAGAAGTCACCTGATGATGATGAAACGTTTCTCCCACTGAAAACATCCAGATGAACAGAATCAAGCTTTTTGGGATTTACGTACCTGGATGATTGAGCATCAAGACACAACTCTGTGACTTTTCTCAGATGAATAAATCCTCTCCTCCAGCTTTGTTTACATCTACCAGCCCTGTGGCGCTGCCCAGGGACAATAATCTATGTGAGAGGTGGAAAGTCATACAGGTGTCTGCTCCTGCCTTCAGTTATTTTATCTACTGTGTGTCAACTGGCTGAACCTCCTCCAACTGTCTACTGTCTCCCTAAACTCAACAATGACTTAGTGATCTATCCATTCTCTGACCAAAGACATCCTGCTGCAGGAGGTTAACATAGCAGCCAATGATGATCCCACTCACTGTGAACAACACATTTGGACCTGATTTGCTGCTCTGGTTTACACGTGAACTTCCACTGCTGCTGTCACCAACTTGAGAGGCTCTACAGAAAAACTGGACTTGTCCATAAAAATAATAAACTACATTACAAGGACAGCATTGCTCAATCAACTCTAATTACTATGACCATGTTATCTCTTCTAACTAAGGTACAGACACTCAAACTTGCTGCTTTCAGTGAGAAGTCAAATGTCTGAATATGAGCTGGAAGCTGCTGAGAGTCCTCCTCCTTCCCGTGGGGTTTACTTTCTCTACTACTTTCACTATAAACACGCCCCTTTCATGCACCTGCAGAGGGCCACCAGCAGATGGAGCTGTCTTAAACAAATCCACTTGGATAGTTAGCTGTAGATGATTTTCTCAGTATGATTGTAGGACTTTGAGTTATTCTTCAGATTTATTTAAACTCCTATATTGTGCACAAGTGTTGAGCGACCCATAATTTCTCTGTACTTTTCATAAGAGCAGCCAGACTTTCAGCTAGTTTTTGTTTTTTAAGAGCTCAAAGTTATTGAAGAAACAGTTATTCAGCTTCATTCCCACTGATCTCGACTACAAACTGTTTCACTTTGGTTTTTGTTTAAAGCCTCGATGTTTAAAACGTTTCCCTGTGATCACATTTGCACCGTCTGATTTCAAAGTTTGTTTCTTTTGGTCATTTAGTCCACAGAGTCCTTGGTGTTCTGAAAGGGACCTATAAATAAATGCATTATTATTAATATTAATAATAAAGTAGTTGTTGTACATGTACAGACCATAAATATGGAGTCCAGCTGTGTTTGATGCTGCTGGGCAGACTGACCACTGGGAACCTCTGAGCTCTGCTGGTCCACTCTGTGGAGGAACCATGAAGGATTAGATCAACACAGGATAAAGATCCAGGAGTTTCTGCTCAAATAACTTCATCTGAATCAAGTCTGTCAAGTTTTAAACTCTCAGATTGTGAACATATCAGTAATTTTCAGTCTGTTTTCATGGACGTCCTTTCAGTGGTGATGTCAGGGATGATTTTGAAGAAGCTCATCAAACTGAACCATCAGCAGATCACTGCTCCAAAACCAGAACATGATCCGAGTCTCCCTCCACCACCAGAACACCAGCTTTACTAACGTGGTAGATCAGTGTAGTACAGATCAATAACTGATGAGTCATTTGATCAAAATCACTGAGTGCTTCACGTCTGACCCTCTGATGCTTCTGTAGACATTTTGCATATTTAATGAATGTCTGACAGTTTTACATTCATTCTATGAACACAGTGGAAATGTTGTGTTATAGTCTCCATGTTGTTTCCAGCATCATAAATTCTTAAGTTCAGAAAATTAGATTCTTTCTTCACAGCTGAAAAACAACAACATTTATTCTCTATTGAAATCTGCATCGTCCACTCCAAAGGTCACAATCTGAAGGTAACATCTGGTTTTGTTCCCTGTGGTTAACTCTGAGCATCAGTATGGTGGGATTTATCCACTACATCCACACCACTGTGGTTCAGTGTTGTCCTGATGGAGTAACAGCAGCCAGTATGATCCAGGCTTTAGCTGCTGGGTCTCTGTGTGACCTCTCAGACTGTTTAACAGATCAGACACAAAGAGAATCAGAGCAGCTCTGTTCTTTAAAGACAAACATGAACCCACTCAGGTCACACTTTCCCCACAGATATGAGCATCACTGTCCTCAAACAGCAAATGACCAAGTCGAACATTTGGATCTTTTCTCTTTCATTGTTTTCTTTTTAATGAATCTTTGTAACAATCTGAGGATGTTTCAGGTCATATTTATCCAGGAAACACAAACATGTAAAGGAGTCATCACAGCTCTCTGACCTCGTTGCTCCAGGTTCACCACTGAAGTCTGGATTATAATCTTTGGACCAGTCACTCCTCACAGACGGACAGCTGGACCCTGCAGACTGTGACCTCTGACCTCTGCAGACACAAACATGATTGAAGCAGCTGTGATCACACAGACTGCAGATAATGCAGCTGTTTCCTGTCAGTAACATCCTCTTAGATTAGAGTTCAGCTTTTTACAGGAAAACTGGACAAAACTGATTTTTGTTACAAACTCATTTTCATTTCCTCTCAGCTCACAAACACAGTCAGACAATCAACCAGAGTCAACACTGATTATAATGTCAGTGCAGAATTATTTCTGTTACTCAGTGAGTTCAGCTCTCTGACCTCGTTGCTCCAGGTTCACCACTGAACTCTGGATTTCGACCTTTGGACCGGTCACTCCTCACAGACGGACAGCTGGACCCTGCAGACTTTGCTCTGTCCTCCTCTTCCTCCATCATCGTCTTCAGTCAGTCTGAGAGGTAAACCACAAACACTCAGTGAGTTCACATTAACAGGAGGAACTGAGTTACAGTCGCTGACCTCTGACCTGTCATGTGACCATGAAACCAGGTCAATATGTCTGTAGGTTCAGTCATCCAGGTCATGTGATCTAAGGAGCTTGGAGAGAAAAGAGACGTCTTTAAGTTTCTGGAAGACGTTTCATCTGAGAAGCTTCTTCAGCTCTAAAACCAAACGGTGGAGAGTCCCAGATATTTAAACCTGAGAGGGAAAGAAAGCATGTCGCTGACCCACCACTGATGTTATTTCAAGGAGGAAACTGAGAGCCTTTGCACCAGGAGCACAAACATCAGCTCCAGCAATGATCCACTGATGTGTTTTTATTCCATGTATGAATGTTGTTATTGACAGAGATGACGTTTGTGTGTCAGTGATGCAGTGACTGTTGTTGTTACCTGTACAGGCTGGTTAGACTCTATGAAACAGATCATACAGATCTCTGCATGTTAGAAGAGACTATTAAAGGTCATGAATGAGACAAAGGCAGGGAGGCGTCCTTTACAGCTAAACAGCAGAGTGAGAGAACAGCCAGCACCTCTACATTTATCACATTATACAGCACATGTATGATACTGACAGGGATGAGAAGAATTTAGTGATTCTGATCCCATCATTGATATTACTTATTGATTCTCAGTAGCTCTGCTCTGACAGTCACCACCATCACTGAGCAGCATATCAAAGACATTTGTGCACATTAACTGCATGTTGTGGCTCAAATGTTTGTGCATGTTGGAGGCATTTCCTCTTTGTTGTGATCAGTGTTGGTCATTACTCAAAACAGTCATTATTACACATATTACACAGAACACTTTGATTAAAAGTAATGGAGTACGTTACTTCATTACTCCTCATAACATTACTTTGATGTTACTGTGTGAAATGAACAAATGAACATGTAACAACATAAAGCTGAGGTACAGCCCCACACACCAACACAGATCCTGATGAGGTCACGTGATGTTTCTCTGAGTGTTTATGAACACAAATCAAAGATGAAACAGCACAAAGACACTTCAAAGTGATTCTACTGTAGAAACATGAACAGGTAGAAACCTGCAGCCTGACTGCTCATCACTTTGTTACCTGTTCAAGTTCAGCAGCAGCAGCTCACTTTATCACGGTGCTGGTCTGGGGTCAGTGTTTACTCAGCTTTACGTCACTCTGGGTTCTTGGCTAGCTTAGCTTTAGCTTAGTGTTAGCATGCTGTGTGCTAGCTTAGCGTCAGAGCTCTGCAGGTGTCTCGTGTGTAAATATTAATCACAGTGACAGTAAAGGAGGTAAAGGGCTGTGACGTCATCACGTACGCTGCGTCCTCTGTGGGCTCTGAGTGAACTCAAAGTACAAACTACAAGTACACAAACACGAACGTAGCTCAGAGTGGCGGACACACTCGGCCTCGTTGGTCCAGCTGTGAGTCCGTTACCGTGAACTATGGAGCGGCAGATTTGTGCTGAACTAAGCTGCACACAGCTGATGTTAGCCAGGAAACATTACACACTGACTTTAATGGAGAGACCGGAAATACAAACACACACAGTTTGTTGTGTGAAGAAATCAAACACGAGCTGAACAAACAGTAAAGTTCCTAAAGACAAACTGTTAAAGGAGGAAACAAAGCAAACTTACAGTTTCTTCACACACCAACAACAAGCTCCACTCCACACCTGGACACTAAACAGGGACACACAGGTGAGCTGCTTCCTGGAAGGAGGCGGGACTCCACCTGAAACTCAGCACAGGTGGGAGGGGCTCAGCTCTGTGTGTGCTGATGTGTTAACTTTAAAAATATGCCGTCTGACTGCTCAGACTGAGTCAGAGTAAAGTTCACATGCTGACGTGTGGAGACATGAAACCTTGTTGTAGCTGCAGGTGTGAACACACTGATCCCAGATCAGCTCTGCTGTATTTGTAACATGAACATTTCTGCTGCAAAGCTTCAAATGTTCAGCATGTTTCTCTGTTTCCAGTCTATAGATCCAGTCACACTTTCTACCTTCACCTGTGCAGTAAAGACTGAGAGCAGAGCTGAAAGCAAGCGTCCAATCAGTGAGCAGCATCAACACCTGAGCTTCATTCAGACTCTGTTATTGAAGATGTTGTTGGTACAAAGTTCATCTGCTGCTCACATGAATCCATGAAAGATTTATTTCACTGAATGTTTCTTCAAAGCTCATTTCAACCTGTTGAAGTCATGAATGAAAGTGCAGACTGAGAGTGGATCACATGATGTTTGAGGTGTGTCATGTGACATGTTCAGTATTGTCACACATGTCTAGATTGTCCCTGATATCATAACTGCTCAAACACTGATGATTATATTTGAAGAATTATTCCTGATGGCAGCAAAGTTTGAATGGAGCTCTCTGTCTGTGCTGATTTGTCGCCCTCTGGAGGTCAAAGCACAAACTGCATGATGTCACTGTAACCACCACAGAGACAGGAAGTGTTTTTATGACTGAAACACTGAAATGATGCTAACGGCTGTCGTTAGGCTCACTGACAGCAGTGCTGATGTGTTCATGTCAAACACTGGCTCAGGTCAGACTCCTTCATCCTTCTCCAGCGTGAGGCCGCCCTCAGACCCACAGGAGCTCTGACCTTTGACCTCCTGACCCTAACCATTTTAGTCTTGTTGCATCTGCAAATCCATCCAAACTGTAGCCGAGCAAAAGAAGCTGGAAGTTGTTCTATGAATGATGTTGTTGAAGGAGCTTGGAAAGAAAAGCGTCTGGACTTCTTTAAGTTGCTTGAAGAGGGACATGGACGTCTTAACGCCCACTCACATCCTGGGACATTTGATCACAGGAAATCACATGATGGGGTGGGGCTAGATCTCACAATGGGTTCACCCAAAACCTTGGCTGATTGAGACCCACACCCGTTCTCACACCGTGGCTCGTGTGATTAGGTAGAGGATCAACAGGGGCTCCGTGTCCCTGAATTTAAACTGAATCTAAACACACCGTGCACAATGCCAAGTTAGATAATGGTTAAAAGAACAAGATAAGAATAAATAAAAAGATAAAATAAGGATAAGAAATAACTTAAAAAAATAAAATAAAAAGATAAATAACTGCAAATAAGTACAAATAAGTAACTGAAGACACGTGTGGTCTGCAGATGTCGATGTACATGGATGTACATGGAGTTTAATGTGCAAAATGAACTTAGTGTGCAAAGTGACCTGATGTGCAAACTGCAGTTTGAGGTCGGTCAGCTGTTCAGGAGTCTGATAGCAGTGGGGAAGATGGAGTTGTTGAGTCTGGATGTTCTACATTTCACACTTCTGAACCTTCGTCTCGAGGGCAGAGGTGTGTCTCTGCTCTGGACTCTGTGATGGTAGCTGCTCTGCAGAGAGGGCAGCGGGGTCCTGATGATCTTCTCCACAGTTGTTATCACTCTCTGCAGGCGTTTGCGGTTTGCAGTAGTGCTGCCGTACCATGCAGTGATGCAGCTGTCAGGCTGCTCTCCACAGTGCAGCTGTAGAACCTGCTGAGGATCTTGGCCAACATACCAAATTTCCTCAGCCTCCTCAGGAAATACAGCAGCTGCTGAGCCTTCTTGACCAGCTGTGTGAGTTTGAGTCCCTCACTGACTCAAACTCCTTCAGTGACACTTGCAGCCTTGCAGATTAGTTTGCTGATCCTGATGCATCTCTGCAGCTGATGCTGTCCCCCAGCAGACAACAACAACATAGATGCTCTCACTAGTCCACTTTACCCTCTAATCACATCTCTGACATCTGCAGGTTGCTCCATAGAGACTCTTGTGCAATGCCAGGTGTTTGTGTTTGTCTGTAGGTACACATTAGATATGACCATAGACGCACACACACAAGTGAACACAGCAGCACAGATGGTTTCCACCTGCTTCCCTCTTTCTTCACACAACTGTGAGGATGATGAAGAGGTTTCAGGACGAGGTGGTCAGCAAGCACAGGATAAAGCAGGGCCATGAAACTCTCTGGTGCAGCAGATGTTTAATCAGACTCAGCTTTAGGCTTCTTTTCCCACCTGGCAGCAAAGTAACAGCTTCACTAATGTGAACAGTCACAATGTTAAACGTTTCTATATCTTCATATATTTTTATCTGTTGATGCTGCAGAATAAAGTCTGTTAACAGAGTGCAGGATGTGTAGAGCAGGTCCAGCTCTCCCTTTACTGTGTCCACTTTCATCAGCCCCTGTGAAGTGACACAGAGTGCATGTGTGTCTGTCAGCTGTTGTTTGTTGTGAAGGATGGAACAAATGAACACACACTTTTAGAGAAATCTGAAAAAGCAACACGTGCTTGGGCTCCTTCTGTGCTCGTCTTCATTAATGCTGATCTTTCTTTCCTGTTTGTTCTTTGGCACAAGCTTCAGTCTTTTCTCCCAGGGCTCCTTCACACTTAGAAACACACCTACATTCATTTATACACAAACATCATGAAACAAAGGCTTTGTAAAAGAGGACACGAGATCCTCTCTGAACAGCACATTCATATCAAACACAGGACTGAACAGGATATACTGAGTCTGTGCTGTTTTCATTGTTACTTGCTGAGTATTTTTCCAGTGTTTGAAATGTGACTCAAGTCTGATTCTTCTACTGTGTGTGAACTCTAAGCAGCTGCATTAAACAGCTGCTTTTCAAACCAGGCTCAATCCTATGACTCTGTGAATGTAAACTTTTGTCACCTGCATGAATAACAATCCTTGATCTAGTCAGGACTGCAGTGCTCCTGTGATCCCAGCTTATAGATGGAGGCTAGCATGAGAGGCTCAGCAGCTAAAGCAGCACACCTGGGTCTCCCAGCCTATTAAAAGCAGCCCTTTGCTTCACCTGCTTCACTAAACATTATTATTATTATTTAAGCAGAGTGGTGTGATTGATGTAGGCATTGCTGTGTGACAGGAGGACTTTTCTTGAAACAGCTCGTGTGACGTGAGCTGACGTAAAAACAGTGATGTTAGCTTGATTCTCTTGGCTAAAACTATTTTAAAAAGAGGGTCAATCATGCAAATCTGCCAATAGAAGCCAAAGTTACAGCCCCTCAGAGTTTAAAGAGAAAAGGCCCGTTTCCAACACTCGGTTGTGCAAAGGGAAACAGGCCCACAGTGCCTGAGTGTGTGGGTAATTCTTCAAATAATATTCAAAAGCAAACATTTTTAAGCATGTAAATAAAATTCAATCATTTCTGCTCTTCAATACCTAAGAAATGAAAACTGGCAGATGGTCCCAAAATGTGAAACGCCTGGCTATCTGTGCATTTAGTGCTGCAAGTTTTCACTGTTTACCTTCAGAAGCATAAATCTCTGCACAGATAATGTTCATATGTGGATTCCTGGTTTTCTGCAGTTAATTGTGACCCAAAGCGTATTTTTAAAGTGGTTCCAGGCAATAAAGTCTAAAAATAAATACATCTACTTCCTTTTTCTGTGTTCCAGCCTCAGTGACTCTGACACAGTGCTGTAATATTTACACCTCTGATGAAAACAGAGTTTGTAGTTGCAGAGAAATACTCGACTCATTTTGGGCATTTACGAGCAGGAACCTCAGAAAGCCCCTCGCTGCTTCACTGGTTAAGAAGCAAAGCAAACATTAGTTCACAGTGATGTTAATTAAGGCCCAAAGTTTAGGAACGAACGTCAGCACTTCACTAATGAATGTAATGCTGATTCATGTGCTTGTTTTGTAATGTGCATGTTGTGCGTTGCTATTTCCCATATTCTTTGGCACTGATAGATGAAGAGTCTCAGGCAGGACCGAGGCTGCCAGCTGCTGACAGTGAGCAGGGAGAGAGCAGCAGAAGCTGGGCAAGAGCAGGGCACCTTCAGCCCCCTTCATCAGTCAGAAATCATTTGGGTGTCTGTGTGAAATGTCTGATTTTTAAAATCTTTTTGTAGACATATTTATTAAATGTTTAACAATTATATAGAAGAAAGACAATGTAAAGAACAAAACATGACAAAACCAAAATGAGTTGAAGTTATGAACAGTTTCTGAGAGACAAATAACACCAGGATCCTTTTTGTGTAGCTGACAGCTGGTAACTGTGCAGGGGCGGGTCTAGCAAAGTGTTGCCAGGGGGGCAGGTAGGGCATTAACAGGGAGAGGGGGGCACAAAGAAATACTTTTCTTTCTTATTCTCATTTAAAATGCTTTTAATAAATAATTATCTGAATCTTACAACAAACGTTTTCATCTGATGTAAAATGTATAGAAATCCATTATTGTACATAGTCATTTTTTAGGGTCCCATCATAATTTCTTCAGAAGTAAGTACTGCATATGATGCCAGTGTTTCCCACATTTTCTAGATTCTGCACCAGTACTGTGTGTAAAATGCATCAAAAAGTCCGTTTGATTCTTTCTCAGCTGTCTTTCTGTCTCCTTTCACTTTTTAAAGGTTGCCATGTTAGAAAACATATTTTGCCCTGCCGTGCTGTTTATTGATGTGGCAAATGAAAGGTTTATGAAAACATATCTAAATCTGTCATCAGTAATCAGCAATGATCATGTCTCACCTCTAGTCTCTGTCTTAATGTCAGGTTTCCACCGTGTGTTGTAGATGTTCAGGAGGTTAACTCGACCAACAGTCTACTTCCTGTTTAGAATACCAGGACAGGGAGGATGGTGCAGGTTTAAGTTTATTAGACTGATGCATGTATACCAACAAGACAGCGTCCATCACTGTGACAACAGCGTTTGTTTTCATTCAAAGGCTTCATGGTTTTTCCTTTAATACCTGGGGGGCCGGTCTCCAGTCAAAATGCCCGGGACCATTTTTTGTCCCAGTCCAGCCCTGGTGTCAGATCTGCATGCAGTGTCAATGAGACGATCAACAACAGATCAGACAAAACACTCAGGCGGACACTCCTCTGTAGAAGGAAACATGGAAAGTGTGAGGTAATCAGTGCACAACATCACTTTGTATTTCAGGCTGTTTTTATATAGAACTTCAGCACCAATGTAAAAGTTCTGGTTTGAGGAAGATGAAGAACATTTTCAGGAAGGATGCCGTCTGCAAGCAGAGCTGCTTGAACCTCAGCGCTGAGGTCCAGACTACTTCCTGTGAAGCCACGTGATGTAAATCTGCTGCTGTAACTTCACAGTTTACTGAAGCTAAATGCAACGTTACCATATAATCTGTTTTCAACAAAGGTTTCACTCCGTCCGGTGTTGATGGAATGATTCAGGCCGTACTCGTCAGGCTTCCCGTCGACCACACGCATTTCAGTCACAAACCCCGTGACTGACAACAAGGGAAACAGCAGAAGAAAAGATGTGAAAAATACTGGATGATGATGATGGAGGATTAACCGCGGTGGCTAAACTGTTTCCTGTCTTTGTGGGCGTACTCACAGGGAAGTTTCCAGGCACGTCAGTCTTGGTGGCTAAAGTCTCCATTTTCCAACATGTATCGCTACAGGTGCAAAGACACAACATTAATCATCAGTGTAAATATTTTAATGCTGTCCAAACGGTGTTTGCTTTGTCTGTCCTCTCGCGCTCACAGAGGAAACGAGGACGCCACCTTCAACCCATCTTCAGTTGGCTCAACCATGGCCGGACTTCCTGTTGGCTTTGTGACAGCAAACCACTTGAAATGAGAGCAAACTGCAGTCAAGCACCACTTACAGCAACCTGTGGACACGCAAATGGAAAGCACTGAGAATCATACAGAAGCATAAGAGCTGTTTATGGTAACACGTGTGTGTGTGTGTGTGTGTGTGTGTGTGTGTGTGTGTGTGTGTGTGTGTGTGTGTGTGTGTGTGTGTGTGCACATTAATAACACACTGATGTATGTTAGTTTGATTTATGCTATATCTGAGAAAACAACTGCAGAATTTTACATCAAAGTTTCCAAAGCTGATGTTTTGTTGTTCACTCTGTTTTATATTCATATAGTTTGTTGTTTTTAAATCAGTGGACAAAATAAATATTATCACACAAAATCCAGGGTGAAACATAACCAAATAACCTAAATGGTGAAGTCATTATAGAAGTACATGTTGCAAAGGTCAGCCTCCTGTATAGACTGCTAAACTGTCTGGGGGGGCCCTGCCTGTCCTCGTTGGATAAGCTCCACCCCTTTTCCATAAGACGGAGACATTTGTATGAAAATAGATGGGCAGTAAAATAAAAAATAAAAAATATTATGGATGACTCTGTAAATCAAAGTCGGCCTGAGGCAGAAGCAGAAACCATGAGGAGCACAGCACCACTCCCAGAAGGGCACGAAGTGAAGCCATAGCTGCTGAAGAGTGAAGACGTGATGATGGAGGAGATCACAGATGAAGATCTGCTGCCTGCTGACTCTTTATATAGAAGAGTGAGACTATCTCCCCACCAGCAGCTGCACTTATACAAACCCCAGGTGCTGGGATGGCTTTGAACATGTGACATTTTCTGCAAACACATGGACAGTTTCATAAGCACAAAGATTATTCCTGCAGCGGCAGAATCGTATCCACTGTGTGAGAGGTGAACGTCAGACAGTTCTTAGAAAATGTAGTTTCTCTTTAAGCTTTTAACGTCTCTTTTACCCCCATTTGTCTAAAACTACTTGACAGCCCTTCATGTCAGAGGTTTATTACCTGTGCAGGATGGAGCACATGGTCTCAGTCAGGCTGGACACGATCACTCCTACAGGAAGTAAATGTGATTTTATTTCACCTGTGAAATGATGAAAAACAGCAGAATAGCTCACGCTAACAAACGGGTGTTGAAATGTTTCATTTTCTGCTGTTTCACAGGTCAAAAAGGGCGTCGAAGCAAACTGAAGCTGAGCTGCTGCTGCTGTTGTAGTGCAGCATCTGCTGTGTGCTTCATCAGAGAACCTTCTGTACACAGCAGACAGAGGCTGCTGCCACTGAAGTCCATCTGCTAGAGAGCTTTAAACACTGGTTATTGAAGTGGCTTTGATGATACTGATACACAGTCTTTGCTGCTGTCACAGGACAGGGATCCACCAGGGAGTAGTTGTCAGGATAAAGAGCCTTCGCTTCTCTAAATATAAACTGGATACTTGTAGGAAACTTTGGGAAGCAGCATTTTTCCTCATATCGTCTAAACTGAAGTTAGCTCAGGTGCTTCTTCCATACTTGCTCTGCAGAAAGCCAAAGAGTTTGGAGCTCTGCAAACATTTGCAGCACAGCTGGATGTTTGTAACTTTGGTCACCTCTGTATCATCCCTCAGATTCTTTCTGCACAGCTTTGAAACCACGACAGCACGAGTGATGCTGAGGAGACGTCCAGTTTAAACAGACCTTTATTCCTGGAACACAAACACATGAAGTGATGCTGCTAAAGAAGAACATTTAATCGCACTAATGAATCAAGCATCTGTTTGTCTGTCAGTCTGTCAACAGTTCCTCTGATCGACTTCAGACTTGGTGGGTATTTTGTTTTTGCAGCGGTCAAAGTCGATCAGCGTGTTGCTTTGTCTGCTGTAAATCTGCCTGTACAAAGGGAAACATGCATGTTTTACATGCAAACTCACAACATGGCTGCATTTTTGTGATTATGTGTATTTTATATTGATTTATTCTATTATGTTTTGTATATGAATCTTTACAAGTGTGTCGATACAAAGGCTTGATTAAAACAAAGGTCTCAGCTGTGCTGTTAGGGATGCTCTCATATTTGTTTCAAATGTAATAAATCAAAGGATTTCAGGCTTTTCATCCTTTTTATTTGTTTGGTTCTAACAGCAGCTGGATAAAAACATGCAGGTGATGAATATAATTGTGTGATATTATGAGCATTGTGAATAAAGAAAGAGCAGAGATAGTAAAAAGGAAACAGGTGATGGACGTGAGATTTTCAGAACAAAAGCTCCTCAGTGAGACGATCACCTGGACACAAGGTCAGGCAGCTGGGACTCATCTAGAGAGCAAAATGGAAAAGTGATCTGTGCAGAACATCACTGTTGATTGCAGTTATTTACATCAGACTTCTTCTCTGAGATAAGAGCAGCGTTTCTGGGAAAGATGACAGTATTTCCAGGCTGGATGCTGTTTGCAGGGAGAACTGAATGAAAGTCTCCTGCACCTCAGCGCTGAGGTCCACACCTGTGAACACAGATGAGGTCAATCTGCTGCAGCACGTAGAGCTTTACTGATCAGCAGGTTCAAAGGATTCAGCAGAGCGTAGAGTCAGAGCTAAATGCCACATCACCATAGAGTTTGTTAACAACAGCTTTCTTTGCCCTTTGTCTCGATGGACTGAATCAGGGATACTCGTCATACTTCACCTCAACCACGTCACTGAGAGACCCCAGCCTGACACAGCAGCAGAGATGATGAAAGCAGAAACAGCAAACAGATGCTTCAGTTGTGTTTCTCTGTGTGTGTGCGCTCACGCCCACTTGTGTGTGTGAACTTTCCACGTACCTCAGCTTGTTTCTCCAACATGAGCCATCAGGGCTGAAAAACATCACTAACACATGAATTCTTTCTCTTTTTGTTATCACCTGTGATCATGTGTCTCATGTTTCTGTCATTTACCAGTTCTTGTAGAGTTACGTGTAACTAGACTTCTGTGGGACGTAAATGATTGTTTTGTATGCAGATCTGTACAAAGGATGGAAACACTTGATTACAAAGGAGATCTCAGCTGTGTTGTTGTGGATGGACTTCAACGTATTTGTTAAAAAAGAGAATAAAGCAAAGTGTTTTAGCTGTTTGGGAGTTTTTGTTTGATTCCATTCAGTTTTATTTCTATGGAGTCAAATAATAAGAAAGGCTCTAGAACAGCCCTGAGTTTGTCCAGGTGACACTCCTCTGAAGAACAAAGACAAAGAGGAAGAAGGGGACTCGTTTTCAAGTCTTGTTTCTTTCAAAATAAAAGCTGAAATGTTTTGGAAGCATGATAATATTTCAGCCAGGATGCCGTCTCCAAGGAGACCTGCACCTCAGCGCTGAGCTCCACATCACGCCCTGTGAAAGCACAGATATAAATCTGCTGCAGTGAGAAGAACTTTACCCAACACAAGTGTAGAAGTAGACATTTGACTTTACCTACAACCTGTTAACAACAAAGCTTTCATTGCCTCTGCTGTTGATGTCATGTAGGACTAATCATACTTCACATCAGCCATGCACACGTCAGAGGATCTCCAGGCTTTCAGTAATAAAGCCAAGCAGATGATGTGAACATAGCAATAGTAAAACATGCATCATAATCAGCTGTATGTGTCGACTATGTGGCACCTCAGTCTTGTTGGCATGAAGAAAAGTTGTGTAACATGTAGCATAAGGGCTGCAAAGACATCATGTAGACAGCAGTCGTCTGTTAGTCGTAACGTATCTCCTGTTAAAGAGTTAAATGTGCGTTCTCCATCTCTGTCCTCTCACAGCTCGCCGTACACCAACTCCAGCTGTGGTAACCATGGCTGTGCCCATCAACACGCTGAAGCTGAGACGCCACCCGTCACTATGGCGACTCCAATAGGGTTACCTGTCAGCTGTGGACGCATGAAAGGAAAACAGCAGAAACACAGACATGTTTACTGGAACATTTCCTATTGACAGCTTTATGGAAAAGTGGGTTTAAACACTTTTCTATGTTTTATTTTGTTTATTTATGGATTTATTGTGAAAGGAATTTCAAAGGTTTAATTTGACCTTTCCCCTGTTTTTCATACAGACTGGAGACGAATGGATGGTGCTTTCTTTGTTTGTCTAAAGATAATGAATAAAACTCTACACACATCTTAAACCACCCTCCTTTCTATATATTTTGTTATATAAATGGAAAGTATATAAGACACAAACTGAGCTTATATGATACTAAGGACCCTGGAGGTCAGTCCACCTTTATAATTCAGCACAGCCTGGAGTCTTGGTCTTTTCTTGGATGTTGGTTCCCTTTGTTTCCATCCTCTGTTAAGATGTTTCAGTAATGTTGAGGTCTGGGGAGGCCAATCCATGGCTGACGTCCTGTGATGCTGCATTAGCAGTTTGTTCATAGTGAAAAATGAAGCCACTGCCAATCAGACATTTGCACAGTGGATCAACTTCTGATGGTACTGTCCTGAATTCCACACCTATAATATGTTTGCACGTACTGATGAATATGTGCAGCTGATTTTCAGTCCAGTTCCTGTGTGACAGACGCCAGTCTTTCTGCCTGTGTCCTTCCTTAACAATAGAGCCATCCTTCCACTGAGACTGTTTCTGATGAGGCTTCACTGAGCAGTAGATGGATCCCTCAGCTCATCTAATCGTCCTATTTCTAACACATGACTGTCAGAAACTGTTAATCTGCTGCAGCTCTTTAACTCCTCCACTTCTTTTTTTGTAATCTCTTAGTTTCCTCATCTTTTAAGGTGGCACTGCACACCAGATCCAAAGTCAACATGCTGTTATATGATGGAGTTGAACCTGTAATGGAGTTTGATTTAAACCAATCAGCAATTAAGTGAATGATGATGAGCAAAGATGGTGGAGGTGGTGGATGAAGACCCGGACAGCTGTGGTTGGCTCCTCGTATAGAGCAGAGTGAGGTTGTGTTTGCACATTATTATAAAACCATGTTCACCATATATTTTAGCTGCAGACAATAACATGATTTCTTTGCTGTGGTGATTTTATTCCACTTTGGTAAAATGGAAAACCATCATTTCTTGCTGTAATTCACACATTATTCCAAGAGCCTCAACACGAGCCTTGTAGTCCGACCATATATAGACAAATCAATAGTTGTGTTTGTAACAGCTCATGAACATGAATCGTTCCACATTACTTTGAAATCATTGCAAACTAAACTGGAATAAATGAGTGTTTATATATAGTTTTGTCTCAGCTGTTCATACACAGTGTTTCAGTTCTTATCAGAGTCCCACCGTCTCACTGTGGTGAACCTTTAGCTCTGTTGGAAGCGTGTTGTTAGACCAGGTTTCCCTCATTTAAAAATAATCTCTCATTAGAAATGGACATGATGTCTAAGACATAGAAATGCTTATTATGGGTTCACTTGATGTCACTGAAAAGATGCACATGGGTAACGTGCAGGCCGTCCAGCTCCGAGGTTTATCTCCTCACCTCGAGTCTGCGACACTCTCTCCGTGTCCTCTCAGATAAGGGCGCGCACATTTCTGCACGATCTTCTAAATTACAAAGAGCGACTCACAAAACAGAAGCTCACAAAACACTCATCACAAACCAAAAATGGCTCCACTGAGCATCAAACTGTCACCAGAATTACTGATAATCTAAAGACTCACAGAACTCATTTTGTCTCATTGTGTCTTAGTTTGAGACATAAGTGCATGATCATAATACTGTGTAGTTAGATGAGACAGAGCTGATGCTTGCTCTTAATTATCCTCTTCATGTTTCCCGAGCCTCAGCAGTGGAAGCTACCATGGATAGAAAGACTATGACTCATCTTAAATCTCAAATCTTTGTCTCCAAAGAGCTGCTGATGTGTCCGATATGATCCACAAGCTTAAACTAGGATTATAAGTGTGTGCAGTGATGTGTGTGAAACCTCTGAGGACTCACATGTGTGTGCTTCAGCCCACACACACATATGAAGCACTGCGACCTCACACAGAAGTGTTTTACACATCCAGCCTGAATCCTGATCATTTCTACAGTTTATTAAGTTCAGCTTCACCTGAACATCAGTGATGAAGCTGCTCTGACTCCATCACAGCTCACAGCTGTTGGAATGAGTCAAACAATGAAGAAGGTTCAGAAACAGCTGATGATTTTACAGAAACATGATGCAAACATGAAAATGGACACATGATTTTTTATTAACAGACACTGTTTATGTTTCACTGTGCATGACGTCATCAACACTGACACCAGGGGGCGCTCATCACCAGCCTGAGGAACTGTGATAAGGGAGGGAGACGCAGTGTTGTGTGTACTGCAGTCGGACAGAAGGAAAAACTTCCTCCTGAAAACATTTTCATCCTTCCCAAAAGTGTTTGAGTCAAATGTTACAAATATATAAATACAATAAAACACAGGGTCTTACATAAAATTAGTGATGCAGTTGTGCACTGAGCACCTTTCCAATGTTCCTTCCTCAGATGAGTCCAGCTGCTGAACACATTAACATCTGTATGTAAATGTAGCCGAGAACCAACCTGAGCACTGCTGGGAAAATACAAAGGCAACCATCAAAGTGCTGTATTATCTTATTTATTCTGAATGTTGACTTAGATCCACACCACGATTTATGAAACTATAGAACTAAAATAACAACAATCGTCTGCTTCTTTAAAATTTCTTTCATTACATCAAACCAGTGAAAACTGAAAAAAACAAAGAGCTGTTAGCATGTTCAGACCAACTTTGAGACAGAGACTGTAAAGTTCTGCACTTTAAATCCTGCCTGTGTTCCTGCAAATGATTCACACTGAAAGTATCTTAGTTTAGTATTGAGTGAGCCACAAAGCAGCCTGATAGCTTTAAAACAGTAAAAGTAAATGAAATTGACAGTTTCAGTGTAGCTGGATCTATTATTGGGGGGTCATGACCCCGTAACCCTGCCTGGTCCTGAGGTCAAATCCACCATCTTTGTTTCAGTGCTTCATGTTCTCCCGTGTTTGTGTGCGTCCTCTCCGGTACTCCGGCTTCCTCCCACAGTCCAAACACATGCAGTTAGTGGGGTCAGGTTAGCTGTGAGTGGTTGTGTCTCTGTGTTATTCCACCTTAATCAATGACTTCCTGTTAGCATGAAGTGCTTCTGTAGGACTGATGTCATTTTCATGGTTGGATCATTTAAATGAAGCTGGACTCAGATGCAGTAAATAAGCTGATTGATCATTAATGAATAAAGCTGGTCAAACACATCACGTGGACACATGTGATTGTGTGTTGTAGTATTGATCCCAATGCTGGTATCAGTCCTGGATCAATAACACTGGATGGATGCGTTCAGCATGGAGCCCTGAGCTGTGTTACAGACAAACATGGAAACTGACAGGTCTGTGTCATTCACAGTCTGTAACACTTCTAAACAACAGAGGCTGACCCAAGTGCCTCAGAGCCAGGCACGCTCACATCACAGCTCTCTAAATAAGCCAGTTTCAAAATAAGAGCTGAAAGCTGTGTTTGCTTGTGTTAGCTTATTATTGTGGAGACTAACATTCAGTGATCGTGTGTTCAGACTCATAATGATTACTCTCAGAAATCCTGATCTTTGTATTTACTGTGTGTTGGATCAATAACTGAGATTCATGGTATCACACAGCTGTGCTGCTGCTGATGTCAGCACATCTGGAACAATACGAGGTATCTGCTACCAGACTGAGCAGGACGTGAGACCTGTGGACTGTTTAAAGCTGTCCCTCCACAGCTCACTCAGACCTGATCCACACCTCAGTGATATTCTCTGACTTCCTCAGTAGAGACAGAAACCATTCAGATCTGGGACCATCAGCTGACTGATGATGTCACACAGACTGTGTTTTTCAGGAACAGTGATTCTGATGTGAGCCTGCTAGCTGACAGCAGACCTGATGAAAGCACATGTTCACATCTGTGAGGACAGACTGGACTCTTTGACTGCACCTTGGTTCTCCTCAGAGGTC